>NC_041053.1:13668020-13780520 GCF_900634775.1 Gouania willdenowi
TTTTCTTCTCGAAGCATAAGTCTTATTATAAATAGGTATGTATATACACATGTGTATGTTTGGACAGATGAATGTATAGTGGGTTACATGAATTGCATAATTATATAGATATATATCAATGAAATATGTCTCCTTTAACAGTATATAATAAGAAGATGAATGTATAGAAATAAAGATAGTAGTAAATATTAAAAGGTAGGATCATATAAGTTTATACTTCCTCCTAATTGATTTTTTCTTACACCCTCCTTAATACATTACATATTATACATATATGTTACAGTATTTAACCACATTTAATACAGTTGGTTGTATTGTTTGTTTGGTTAATCGTTGTATGTAGGGCTAAGCACTTGTCAATAATAAAAATGCATTTATTTATCAGTTGATCAATGGAGCATGATTTTAACTGCAAGCTCTATCAAAAGATCATTTATGACACTATAACTCAGGGGTGTCAAAGTTATTTTTGCTCAAGGGCCAAACACAGTGCAGTATGAGCTCAAGTGGGCCACAGATTAGTCAGAAAAAAAGTGCAACTTTAACGCTAATATGCCCTCGTTTTTACTTCCTCGTATAAGTGATACATACATTTTAAAAGGTGCCGACAATAGCCAAGCAATAAGTGACAGATATCAGTCCCTGCAAGATCAATACTTCAAGAATACTTGATTTTGTCGGCAATTTTGAGTTTTTTTCACAATTTGCAATAAAATAAGACTGTCATTATGCCAAATATTGTGTCATTTTAATACATTTATTGCATTTGGAGGGACAAAGAACTTAAATATTAGGTAATTTATGCAATGATTCATGTTTTCTCTGTCATTTTTACTTTTTCCTGTGGGCCGAACTGGATGAATTTGACTCATGTGCTATAAGTGTCTTTAAAAAGGCTCCGTAGAACAGTCGGGAGGAAATGTGTTTGATAAATGAAAGCAATACATTAAACATATTATATACATGACTAGCTTAAAGTTTATTTTAGTGGCATAAGCAAAATATAATAATATGTGTTAACCAATTTTCTGAGGAAAAAAAGGGAGGCAAACACTACAGTGTTAAAGATTGTAAAAATATAATGAATTTGGACACGTGGAGGAGCCATTGTGTATTTATGACATGTTATTTATGTAATGGATGTTTTTTCATAAGATGCTTTTCCGCACTTGAAGGAAAAATACACGCACGCGCGCACACGCACACGCACACACACACACACACACACACACACACACACACACACACACAACACACACACACACACACACATTCAAATAAACAGCAGGGTGTGGTTGTCTTTCAGTGAGAAAAAGGTACAAATGTGGCATTAAGAGAGAAGATCAAAGCACTTGGTGACGTTTATGATTATTTGACGTGGAAGCAAAGATTCTAGTTCTAATTATCTGCTATTTGCTCCTATTATGTTTACTCATAATCCCTGCGGCACTCAGTGATCCTGAACTTTAGTGGTTAAACCAGTAAAACCTGAATAAACCAAACACTGATTATCACATTTAAAAAGTCAAAAGCCAACATCATTAGGCCTGTGAATAAAGTGTAGGAGTGAAACGTACAAATAAGGCTCCAAGTGGGTCCATCCAAAGTTGGTCTCAGCCTGCTCCAGGTCCAGTTTGGGCTCAAAGTGGGCGAGAAGGTCCGTGAGAGCTCGGAAGTTTTCCCAAGCTTTGGAATTCTAGTGAAAAAAACAAAACAAATCAGTGACTTCTGTGAGATGTGGTGAAAGAAGGAGTGTGTGTGGAAAGTGTTGCTAACCTGGAAAACCCGCAGCGTGCAGATGACCATGGAGAAGAAGGACAGGTAGAAAACCAGCAGGGGGATGAGGAAGATGAAGAACTCAATGGTGAGGTTGGAGATGATGAAGAAGAAGATGAGGGCATTGACATGGTGGGTAGGGATGAGGGCGCTGAGCCACTGCATGCCGGCCCGTGAGGCCCAGTCGATGAGATGCTCTTTAATCTCCAGCAGAGCAAACAACGGGAACTTCAGCAGCTGCAGAGACCAAGGAAAGAAGGAGGAGGAGAATCAGCAGTAAAACCTGCTCCTGGGTCAGTACCACTCACCTTCTGATGCAGAGGCAGCTCATCTGGGTTCTTCACCACCACGTTATCATCGTCATCGTCATCATCACCCACTGCAGCCGCCATGACGGGTGATGGTGCAATTCCCTGTGCATATTTCTTGGTCATCTCGATAAAGTCGTCCAAACCAAAGTGGGAATTAGCTGCAAAGTTCAAATAATTCTAACTTTTTTGTCAAATATAAGATGGATTAGCTGAGTCATGGAACACACGTACCACTGGTGACCATAGTTTCCAGGACTCGCCGCTGCTTTTTGGTGGAACTGTTGAGTGGACCTCGTGAGATGGGACTATCTGAGGATGGAGGACAGAAAAGATAAAGGCAAGGAAATCATGTCCATACCAAGCACCTCGAGGTTCATGGAAAATTGACCCGACAACATGCCCAGATCTCCAATGGCCTGCTATTTACGAGTAGCTAATTAACAGCCCTTGCGTCTACACAATGGAGGAGATGAGGACTTACAAAAGCTTGGATGCATATATTTTCTTTAAGTTAGTAGGGCCAGGACAACTCGTCGACGTAATCGATGACGTCGAAATACAATACAAAAAACACGTCAACGCAATATGTGCGCGCCAATGCGTCGTCTGACCAAAACAAAGATGGTGGCGCCAAAAAATAACGAACGTGAGTGGCTCCTCCGACTTTCAAAAGTGCAATGCAGCGAAGACAGACACTCATTCGTCGAAAGGTAGCTGTTCCCCGTAACCCTCGTCCTTTATCCGGGTGTGACCGAACGGCAGCGGCATCAGCAGCAGCAAACACGCACCGAACCAAGCGTAAAAAAACCCACACTCTCCTTACAACCAGTGCATAACATCAAATGGCTCTCACCATGAAAATATCAACAAACAAAATCTTTGCTCTTTTCCTGAGTCAGGGTGAGAAGTTGCTCTACACCAGTGGTTCCCAAACTTTAATATAGAGCATAATGATGGAATGAATGAGAGATAATAAACATTTTAAATATTCCGATTTTGTAAATAAGTGGAATAAAACAGTATTTAGTGGCTCCTGAATAGATTTATTTCTATAGTTTTTATCATTTCGTGTCATCATCATTATTCTAATTATAATTTTTAACTAAAAATGAAACCCCATATTTATATGTTAATGTATCCTATTTTTTGTTGGAAAAGCACTTTCTGTAATAGCGTTTCGAATTTTGAGTTTGAGAAAAATGTGAGTGGCAGAGTGTATTTAAGTTGTTATTTTCATGTGAATGAAGAAGAATTTTCAACATAAATCTTAAGTTCTGTTGGTTCATGAACGACACCATGACAGGCTGCCGGTTCCCACTGCCTTTTTATTTTTTAATGACTGATGCATTATTTTGTCATTTTTTCTTTATTTTGGAATTTTGAGTTGAAGAGCAATAAACATATATTGCAATGTTAAGGAATTCATGTTTTTTTTTTTTTTTCTTTCATTTTAGACATGTAAATCAACATGTATAAATTACCTTTAGTCAATTAATGGGGAGATAATCGATAATCGTGATATCCTTAACTGAATCAAAAATCAATCAAAAGTGAATCGAATCGATTTGGGAAATTTTAATCGATACCCAGCCCTATTGTTGAATGTTTTCTGTGGCACCTTTTGATCATGTAAAGCACATTGAGTTGCCTTGTGTATGAAATGCACAATACAAATAAATTTGCCTTGCCTAAAGTGTGACTAAGTGTGATGCGCTGGAGGTTTGAGGAAATAATCCAGCAGAGCGTCCTGCTTTACAGACAGAGATGTTTGCAATGAAACAGAACCACAGGCTTCCAACATAATACGCTATTTTAAATATAAATTGTTTAATGCCTTATGGAGCTGATGTGAGCGAGTCCAAACTCAAGCTGAGCCTCATTTAAATATGTGTGGAAACAGTTTCTGGTGTCCATCGTCTCATGCTCATTTCACCAACCTCTGCATATGACAGCTTGTTTCAATTATTATTTACTCTGTAGTGGATCAAACTGTGGCTTTACATTGGACATAGTATGAAAATAGTTGAACATCACTATGGCAACGTGGACAGAAGTATGTGTCTGTCAGAGTTTCATTTATCGAGCAGCAGCAGCCGAGGTGCAGCTGATATGCTCCACGACACACGACCGTGTCTGCAGAAAAAGAAGGAGTGGACGGCGTGGAGAAAATATAATGAAATGTAACACATTTTGTCCCGTCTAGAACTGGTAAATGTGAACATATTGAACTCCATGACAGTGTCAGTTTGAATAGATTCAAAAACAGCGCAGCTGCGCTGCTTTTCTGACTTACATGCATGGGAGAATAGAGCCCTTACACTGTACAATTGCAATGTTTTAATTTTAGTGAGGTTAGTACACATTCAGAGCCAGAAATGCAATGGGACTAATATTTGCATCATAATTTATTTCAGTGTTTTGGTTTTTGGCCTTGGTTTTTCTCATCTTCGGCTTTCGGTTTCGGCCAAGGATTTCAATTTTGGTGCATCACTAATAGATATAGTTGTGTGTCGTCTGCGTAGCTGATAATCCACCTTACAGTTCTAATGAATTTGTCCTAAAGGAAGCATATTCCTGATTGAACCTGATCCAGTGTTTTTGTCTCGTACCTGGTTCTGTGTGGACGTGCTCAACGTTCTCCAACATCTCCGATATTGCGACGGATTTCTTCTTCTCTGGGTTCAGCTTCCAGTACATGAGCAGAGCTGCTTTCCTCACTCCTCGTTCAAAGCGTGTCTCTGTGCACAGCTTCTTCACCTCCTCATAGTTCTCCAGAGTGATTCCTGAAAACAACAAGGAGCAAAGTGAACGTCATGTTCCACTAGTGTATCACGGCTCGTTGCAGACTGACAAAACAAATGAACAGTGTGTGTGTGTGTGTGTGTGTGTGTGTGTGTGTGTGTGTGTGTGTGTGTGTGTGTGTGCATGTGTGTTACCTTTCCTGGAGGCCATGCACTGCCGCAGCACTCTCACTGCATCCTTACGTCCCTGTTTGGCGGCCTGGATGATCCACGTCACTCCTGTGCAGTTGTTCAGCTCCTCGTCCCTTTCCTCAGCCAGAGCCAAAAAGTATCGGCCCATCTGGACACGATCACACTCTTAGACTTAAAAAACAAGCATTACACACGTCTCTGTAGTGTGTTTACTGAGGCTGACCTTCAGTTGTGCTCTGGCGTCGCCGGACTTTGCATTCGCCTCCAAATCTTCAAAGCTGAGTTGGACTTCTGGCTCTTTGGACACAAACAGTGGAAGGTTTAATATTGTTTAATACTGAGCACTGATTATTAGTGATACATAGCTTTCAACGTGGCTGAAGACATCAAAATGACAAAACTTTTTCTGTCTTTACATCCTTCGTTGAATGAATATTAGGGTTAGAAAAAAATTAAGGTTACATTCAGACAACAGGTCTATAAGCACAATTCTGTGCTCATTTATATTATACATCTATCAGTTTAGAGCAGGGGTTCTCAACCTTGGGGTCACTGGCAGGGCCTCACCAGATGCCTTCAAGAAACTAAGACTTTTTTTCTTTATTTTTCTGCAACTACACCAAACCTGCCATATTTAAACCTATTTTCATCAGTTTTTCTTTCCATATTTGTGCTCCCTTTAATGCATTTTTGCAACATTACTTCCATTCCTACCACTTCTCCATCGCATTTAAATGCTTTTTCTGGAAATTTTTTTCCCCAACTTTCAAGACATTTTCGGCACCTATAAATCCTTTCCACCACTTTTCCCACCTAATGTCCCACATGTTGACCCATTATTGTCACTTTTAACCTCTTTTCACCATATGGCATGCTTATTTTGACCAATTTAACCACATTCACCATTTGTCATGCCCATTATTTGCCAGTAATTGGTCAATAACAAAAGTTAATCTCAATACTTTGTAATGTACCCTTTGTTGGCAAAGACAGAGGTCAAACGTTTTTCTGTAAGTTTTCACACACTGTTGCTGGTATTTTTGGCCCATTCCTCCATGCAGATCTCCTCTAGAGCAGTGATTCTCAACTGGTGGGTTGGGACCCAAAAGTGGGTCGCTGATCTGTACTGGGTGGGTCCCAGAAAGCTGGCCAAAAAAACCCAAAAAACTTAATGTCTGTCATGTGTGACTTCTTTTGACAGGCATGCTGTGAAAAGCATGTTGCACAGCAAAATATATAGATTTATGTTTTAAAAGAGATTATATAAGCGTGTTTTCAACAGCTATCTTTAAAAAAACTACATTTGGTTGGTTGAATTAAAAGAAAAAAAAATGTGGGTCACGATTTGATGACCGAGGCAAAATGTGGGTCCCAGGGTGAGACATGTTGAGAACCCCTGCTCTAGAGCAGTGATGTTTTGGGGTTGTCGCCGGGGTTGAGATCTGGAGACTGGCTAGGCCACTCCAGGACCTTGAAATGCTTCATACAAAGCCACTCCTTCGTTGCCCGGGGCGATGTGTTTGGGATCATTGTCGTGCTGAAAGACCCAGCCATGTTTTATCTTCAATGCCCTTGCTGATGGAAGGAGGTTTTCACTCAAAATCTCAGGATACATGGCCCCATTCATTCTTTCCTTTACACAAATCAGTCGTCCTGGTCCCTTTGCAGAGAAACAGTCCCAAAGCATGATGTTACCACCACCATGCTTTACAGTAGGTATGGTGCTCTTTCTCATCCAAACATGACAAGTTGAGTTTTTACCAAAAAGTTCTATTTTGGTTTCATCTGACCACATGACATTTGCCCAATCCTCTTATGGATCATCCAAATGCTCTCTAGCAAACTTCAAATGAGCCCAGACATGTACTGGCTAAAGCAGGGGGACACGTCTGGCACTGCAGGATTTGAGTCCCTGGTGGCGTAGTGTGTGACTGATGGTTACTTTGAAGAGTCAGTCTTCCCAGCCTGGTGCAGGCCTACAATCAAGTGGGAGCTGATGTTCAGCTCCCACTTGAGGTCCTGAGTGATGATGGTCCCCAGGAAGCAGAAGTACTCCACAGAGCTCACTGTAGAGTCTCCCAGGATGAGGGGGGTGAGGGGGGCTGGGTTCTTCCTAAAGTCTGTGATCATCTCCACTGTCTTTAAAGCGTTGAGCTCCAGGTTGTTCTGGCTGCACCAGGACACCAGCCGGTCTGTCTCCCACCTGTAGTCAGACTGTTGCTTGTTTGTAGGTGACCAAATAATTATTTTACTGAGGGATTTATCAATAAATTAATTAAAAATCCTACAATGTGATTTTCTGGATTTTTTCTTCTTCTCATTTTGTCTCTCATAGTTGAGGTATACCAATGATGAAAATTACAGGCCTCTCTCATCTTTTTAAGTGGGAGTACTTGCACAATTGGTGGCTGACTAAATACTTTTTTTGCCCCACTGTATCTGTGTATAAGTGCTAATGTGTATGTATATATGAGTAGCTTATAGATGAATTGATTATACTGGTTATAAGGAGGAGGTTAAAATAGGATTAAATAAGTCAGACTTCCTCCTACTCCTTTTTTGAACATGTAAATGTTTTATTGAAATCGTCTTACTTTGTGTTTTTTACTTGTTTTGGAAATTAACTTGTTTTCTTGAAATTCATTTTATTTTTTCATTTTTTTACATGTTCAAAAAATATATAAATCAAGACTTAAAACACTGTCTTATTGCATTGTTTTCAAAACCTCTCCAGACGTGATTACACTAAAAAAATCCTGAACAAAAAGCAGCTGCGTAAATGCCACATTTAACGTCAGTGACATGTTGCCACATGACAGTGGGAGCTTGAAGTGATCCTGTTGGCCTTCTGACAGAGGCTGTCAGCTTCAGCAAGTACGAGAAAGCCCCAGTGGAACCAGTTAACTCATTCACTGCCAGCCATTTTCAAAGCAGCCAACCCCATATTGCCAGGCGTTTTAGAAGATTTTTACTGATCTTTCAAGACCCACAGAATATTTTGTACTATGACAATGTGAAATAATAAACCAACTTAGACTCTCTACTCTACTTTCATCAGAATTTTTTTTTGTTGTTTCTAGCTTGTTTTGTTCTTCCGTAATCAGTAGTTGTACAGAGGCAAGTTTCACACAAATCACCAGTTTGTGACAAAAAGCTGAGAAAAAAAGCCTTTTTCTGAAAAAAATCTATTAGTTACTTTAAAACAATTTTTTTTTTTGCTTTAGTGACACCTCAACATTGGTTTCCTTCTATAAAACTACAAAAACAACACTGCGACCAGGCTTTTGATGGCAAAATTATTATTATTTTTCAATCTGGGTCAGAATTGAATAGTTTTCTTACTGTATTTTGACCTTCCTCCAATTCCCCCCTGACCCCCCGTCATTCTCCACACACGCAACTTCCTCCTCCTCCCGGACATGCCGTGTGTCAACGCTTGTGCCGTTTTTTTTTTATTGTTTTCTCTCACTATTGCCACACACTCAATAGTCCAATAGTCCACTTAGTTCCACACATGCTCTGGTCGAGTGTGCGCTGCTGTGAGCTGCTGGGAACTTCAGCATCAACTCTCGTAGTGGTGAAATACAGGTTGATGTTACATTTAATGCGGGTCGATACAATGCTGAGCAGTGTTTTGTGTGACACCAACTACGCGGAGAAGTCCTCGTGGTAGTAAAATCTGAGCTTTGTAGTTAATTGGCCCGAGAATGTTTAAGCCTTAACTCCCAACGGACGCCTGCCGACGCTCCACGAGCAGTGATCACATCATAAAGCTCACACACTGCAGAGATATTATCTTTTCCCTTCCAGTCAGCACAATGGGAGCGGCTGTTTTGCATGCATTGCTATGGTGACAGAGGGACACCGTCAGCAGTGAAACTATGGACTACCAAGGTCAAAGGTCAAAGCCTTACCTGTTTCAGACATGGGAGGAGCCTGTAGTGGGACCGGATCAGTGTCTGTGGAGGCTGCGTTGAGTTGAGATCGTCCCACCTGAGAAGGAGTCCTGATTGGCTGCCTGAGGGCGGAGGCTGCTGGTGGTGATGAAGAGGAGGAATTCATTCCTGTAGAAGAGTGAGGCGAGGAAGAGGAGGGTGAAGATGAAGGTGTGGATGGGGGCGTCGGCATACTGGGACTAGGATTAGGCCGCTCTGATGGAGAATTAGCATGAGGAGAGGGGGGCGTAAGGGAGGGGGGGGTCACAGGTGGAGAACAGAGCTTCCCATTGGACGGGTCACCTGAACGCTCCATGGCTGAAAAACACAAAAACATCACAGATTATAACTCTTTATAGTAGAACTCATGTTGAGAGTGATTAGAGCATCGTTTTTCACCCTTAGGATCCTGAACCCATGTGCGGTCGCCTGGAAATAAAATGGGGTCCCCTCAAATGTCCAGTAGTAATAAAATGAAAAAATAATGATTCTAATTTCATCTTTTAATTTTATTGCATCTATTTTGCACAGTTAAAAAAAACAATAAATAATATATCAGAAATAGACGTACAGTGCAGGAAGAGGCAGAAAGCACAAAGAGCTTAAATAATTATTACTCTTTTTCAAATTAAAAATCCACACACAATCTCAAACAACTGTATTCTACACTTTCACTTTCTCATATATAAATCTAGCTCACATAAAATGCAGCATAAAAACATCTGAGCTAGTGCATATTATCACTTTGTGCACTAATCCCTACTATATGATCAAAAAACTCATTTTAGAGATAAAAAAGTCTCTGGGGTCACCAGAAATCTGTGATTTGAAAATGGGGTCATGACCCAAAAAAGGTTGGGAACCACTGGATTAGAGTGACAGTTGGACAACAGCTGACTCAGCTGTTTTTAACCATACGTCCACTGTGTTAAATCTCCGAGTCACCAAATTAAAGACAAAGTTATCATGTCAATCAAAAAGGCAATCCGACTTCCAGCAGAATTTTTGAGAGCTGTGTGTGTGTGTGTGTGTGTGTGTTCCTTTAACACAGGATTCAAGTGGAGGACGACTGGAAGTCATGCTGTAGCTTCTTTAGCACTCACACCATAAATAACCTTCACTCCAGACTTTAAGTGGGTCGGAAACTTCACAAATCCAACCCCGTAAAGTTAGGCTCCTGAAGTAAATAATAACATTTGTTTTAGTTGTTTTTAAAAGGCTGTATGTGACACAATGCAGATACCTAATCTAATTCACAACAGAACATCAGTTGGACTTGTGATTGGATATCTATAGATATTAACAACTAGTTTTAATGTGACATCCTATTCCAGGGGGCCACATACGGCCCTTCGGCTAATTCATGTGTGGCCCCCAACGTAACCCCCCCCCACAAAATTACAGAAAACTAAGCAAACAACAAAAATACACAGAGTAAGTCCAAAAAAAAGACACAAATTTAAAGAAAAATATACAAAATTTAACAAAAAGAAAAAAGAGACAACGAAAACTAAAAGGCCAAAAAAACAACAAAAAACACAATAAAATAAAAAGACAACAAAAACTAAAAGGCCACGAAAACACAAAATTACAGAAAAATACACACACACACACAAAACTAAAAATAAATAAAAACAAAGGGACAACAAAAACTCAAAAGCCACAAAAAATCTAAATGATACAAAATAAAAACAAACAAAACATAAAATGACGCCAAACACACACACACACACACACACACACACACACACACACACACACACACACACACACACACACACACACACCAAAGTTTCCATTCATTCACTGAGTCTCACTTTATTCACTCCGTTGTCACACTGCACACAAACTGTCATTTCGTTTATTTAGTGTCTCAGAGTTTAAAAAACACTATCAATTTAAGCATAATGTGTCAGTAATTAATTCAACACTGAGCTAAAATGTCAATGTCTGTTAAAAAAAAAAAACCTGATGTAGATGTTTGCTAACAAATATTGATCCTTAACTGCAACTGAGTAAAATGTTTTAGTGTGAACTAAAAGCAAAGCTGCCATGTGTGCTGTAGGTTATATCATTATCCAGTGAACTGTGCTGCTATATTAAGACCACAGACAGGAGCTAGAATGTGTCCTGTTGCAGTTTAGAAACCCCCTGTAGGACCACCTTAGAACACCTCATTAGGTCTGATTAATAGATCAAATCATTTCTGAATTTAGTGACATTTCCTCTATTGTATAATATGATTAAAGTATATTGATATTTATTACTTATCATGCAGACACATTTTATGTAAGTGACAACTGAGTTACACGGATAATGTAGCAGTCCTGTTTGTAGCTAACATGTATTTAGACAGCACAAACAGCCTTTTCTTGATTAAACAGAGGGATCTTATAGTACTTTAATACAAATGTACTTTCGTTATTACCTCAGTTGGTCCTCTTGTAAACACACAGAACCATTATTCCCGTTCGTTGTGTGGAAACGATCTGTCCTCTAAAAACACGCTGAGCTCAGACACTTCAACCAGCTGTTACTGAACCCGCCTACCTCTCGTTCTGCGAGTCCTGATTGGACGAAATAAAACTAAAGACATTCCTAATGTGATGTGATTGGCTAAACTAACTGGAAGGTCCCTGGAGCTCTCACAGACAAAACTAGTCGAACGTAGAGCAGTGACAGAGTTACAATTAATTCAATGAAAAATATATTTATATATAAAAACGTATCTAAAGCTCGACTCAAAGGTAAGTATTATAGTGATACACGTATTTTTAAGATTTAAAAGAACAAATTATTTTATTTCAATAGTTTTTGGGTTTTTTGTTTTTCTACCAGTGTGATAGAACTTTTACCAGGAGAGGGCAGTCAACAACTTGTTGTTTGGTGATGTCTGTTCTATTGGCTGCCTTACCTTTCAGAGAGAGATAAAAATAAATAATAAAATAAAATAAGAACGGCCTGTGTTAACGAGATAAAATTCCAGGAAGAAAAAAAACAAGGCTTTTTTAATTAAAAAAAAAAAAAAAAAAAAAAAAAAAATTCTATGTTCTTGTCTTTCTAAATTAACAAGATATTACAGAATAATCGTGTCATCGGACTTGCAGCCGCATGTCTTGGACACTGGGGTAAAGACAGCTGTCAACTGATCACCACCTGGTGGTGAGTTGGCTCCGATGGCAGGGGAGGAATCTGGCTAGACCTGGCAGACCCAAACGTATAGTGAGGGTCTGCTGGGAACGCCTGGCAGAGTCTCCCGTCAGAAGGAGCTTCAACTCCCACCTCCGGGAAAACTTGTCTCGGAGGAGGCGGGGGACATTGAGTCCGAGTGGGCCATGTTCCGTGCCTCTGTTGCTGAGGCGGCTGATCGGTGCTGTGGCCGCAAGGTAGTCGGTGCCTGTCGTGGCGGCAATACCCGAACCCGTTGGTGGACACCGGGGGTGAGGGATGCCGTCAAGCTGAAGAAGGAGTCCTACCGGGCCTTTTTGGCCTGTGGGACTCCGGAGGCAGCAGACAGGTACCGACGGGCCAAGTGGAGTGCAGCCACGGCGGTTGCCGAGGCAAAAGCCCGGACATGGGAGGAGTTTGGTGAGGCCATGGAGAACGACTTCCGGACGGCTTTGAAGAGATTCTGGACCACCATCCGGCGTCTCAGGAGGGGGAAGAAGTGCACCGTCAACACTATGTATGGTGCGGATGGTGCGCTGCTGACCTCGACTCGAGACGTGGATAGATGGGGTTAATACTTCAAAGACCTCCTCAATCCCACCGACACACCTTCCAATCAGGAAGCAGGGCCCAGGGACCCGAGAGTGGGCTCTCCTATCTCTGGGGCTGAGGTTGCCGAGGTGGTTAAAAAGCTCCTCGGTGGCAGGGCTCCGGGGGTGGATGAGATCCGCCCGGAGTTCCTCAAGGCCCTGGATGTTGTGGGGCTGTCATGGCTGACACGACTCTGCAACATCGCGTGGACATCGGGGGCAGTGCCTCTGGATTGGCAGACCGGGGTGGTGGTCCCCCTTTTTAAGAAGGGGGACCGGAGGTTGTGTTCCAATTATAGAGGAATCACACTCCTCAGCCTCCCCGGTAAGGTCTATTCAGGGGTACTGGAGAGGAGGGTCCGCCGGATAGTTGAACCTCGGATTCAGGAGGAGCAATGTGGTTTTTGTCCTGGCCGTGGAACTGTGGACCAGCTCTACACCCTCAGCAGGGTCCTTGAGGGGTCATGGGAATTTGCCCAACCAGTCCACATGTGTTTTGTGGACCTGGAAAAGGCATTTGACCGTGTCCCTCGGGGATTCCTGTGGGGGGTCCTCCGGGAGTATGGGGTATCGAACCTCCTGATAGGAGCTGTTCGTTCCCTGTATGACCGGGGTCAGAGTCTGGTCCGCATTGCCGGCAGTAAGTCGAAATCGTTTCCGGTGAGGGTTGGACTCCGCCAGGGCTGCCCTTTGTCACCATAAAAGTTATGAACAGAATTTCTAGGCACAGTTAGGGCGTTGAGGGGGTCCGGTTCGGGGGCCTCAGTATTGCATCACTGCTTTTTGCAGATGATGTGGTCCTGTTGGCTCCAACATACCGTGACCTTCAACTCTCACTGGATCAGTTCGCAGCCGAGTGTGAAGCGAGAATCAGCGAGAAGCGAGAATCAGCACCTCCAAATCCGAGTCCATGGTTCTCGACCGGAAAAAGGTGGAGTGCCTTCTCCGGGTTGGAGATGAGGTTCTGCCCCAAGTGGAGGAGTTCAAGTACCTCGGGGTCTTGTTCACGAGTGAGGGAAGGATGGAGCAAGAGATTGACAGGCGGATTGGTGCGGCGTCTGCAGTGATGCAGAGTCTGCACCGGTCCGTCATTGTAAAAAGGGAGCTGAGCAAAAAAGTGAAGCTCTCGATTTACAGGTCGGTCTACGTTCCAACGCTCACCTATGGTCATGAACTTTGGGTCATGACCGAAAGAACAAGATCACGGGTACAAGCGGCCGAAATGAGTTTCCTCCGTAGGGTGGCTGGGCTCTCCCTTAGAGATAGGGTGAGAAGCTCAGTCATTCGGGAGGGGCTCAAAGTAGAGTCGCTGCTCCTCCGCATCGAGAAGAGCCAGATGAGGTGGCTCGGGCACCTAATTAAAATGCCCCCTGAACGCCTCCCTAGTGAGGCGTTCGGGGCACGTCCTGCCGGAAGGAGGCCCCGGGGAAGACCCAGGACACGCTGGAGAGACTATGTCTCTCGGCTGGCCTGGGAACGTCTCGGGGTCCCCCCGGAAGAGCTGGAGGAAGTGGCCGGGGAGAGGGAAGTCTGGGCCTCCCTACTGAGGATGCTGCCCCCGCGACCCGGAAACGGCTAAGCGGGAGAAGATGGATGGATGGATTACAGAATAAAGTAAGAGTTTTACAACAGTTTTGAACATGCTTTTCTTTCTTTAGGTAAATATGAATCTTTTATCCAAGTCATCCAAGAAGATTAACTTTCCAGATATATTACTGATAAAATAATATTTATAATAATAATAACATTAATCGAAAGTTTAGTTTTCCAAAAGAGTTTAAAAAAATGCAATAAAAAAGTGACCTTTTTCTCCCACGGTTTAAAATAATTCATGTTAGGTTCTTTTCACTCTCACTAATTGCTGCACATGAAATGGAAGCGGATTATGGCCAATTTTGATGGAGAAAATAATTTTGGGCAAGTCAAAAAAAATCAAAATGTCAAGAATAAAGTTTAAATTTTATGATTAAAGTTGTAATTTTAAGACAAAAGTTGAAATACAATGTCGAGATTAAAGTTGAAATTTCAAAAATGGACTCAATATTACAACATTGTGATAAAAGTCAAAGGTTTGCTCATAAAGTCTAATCTACGGAAGCTGACTAGGGCCAATTCAAAACGATCTTCATTAAAACTGGCCCGAATCTGTTTCCGTACAGCTCCTCATTATCAACAGATGGGATTAAATGTTGTTTTTAAACCCAACTTTCAAGTGTAGTTTAATGCACAGCATTTTGCAGGTGGCCACGATCTGCTGTTTGTTGTCATATGGTGAATTGGCCCTTGTCAGTTTCTGTAGATTTGACTTTTATCACAATATTGTATTGTGAGTTCATTTACAAGATCTTAAATTTAATCTCGTCTTTTTTACTTTAATCCCAACATTATATTTCAACTATACTCTTGAAATTTCAACTTTAATCTTGATTTTCCCAAAATTATTTTCTCCATCAAAAGTGGCCCTAATTTGTTTCCATAATGTGAGAATAAAGAATTACATGTGTAGCATCAGCTTTTTCAAAGGCAGGTAGAGAAATAATTTGGTGTTGTTGTGTCCAGTGAGAGAATGAAACTAGCCCTACCTTTGATTGCTTGTCAATTAAACAACTGCTACGATAGAGTAAATAATGCAAAACGTGCAGAAAAGCTTCAGTTAGATTTATGAACAACAAAAACTTGTGATAGTAGTCCACTTATGTAGTTTTTAGTTTGGATTTAGAGCTGTTTTAGCTATTATACTCACAGGGGCGGCCTTTGTTTTGAAAATTCTGGAAACTCACAAAAGGAGCCATTAAACAGGCAGATAAAAGATAAACAAGTTCAGATGAAGGTCAATCAGTCAAAAGGAAAAACTCCAGACTTTAATTAAATATACCATGAGACCGCAGGACAAAGTGATTGAGAGTTAATTGAAGTCTGGGTATGAGCATAAATAACTCGCCATGGGGGAATAAAAAGAACATTTGGAATGTAATTACTTAACTGCAGTGGCATGGAAGCAGTTATGTAAAGTAGATCTTAATTATTAGATTAACACAATCCATTTGAGAGGATAAGTGAGGCTTTGTGTACTGGTTTGAGGCTTTTATATGCACACCTTAAATCCACATTAGGAAATCTGTGTTTTCTAATGGCTCACACACACACACACACAGACCAGTAACTGGTTAGGCAAAGCAGCTTAAGAGACGTGCGTTTGTAATAATCAGTGTGTCGGTTTAAGTCTTTTGAATATGGAAACCATTTACTGATTTATCCTGGTTAACTTGTTGGTGATATTTATAATCTAAACAGGCCCAGTCTCTATAGTTCAACTTCATTTCTCCTCAGAATCAGTCATTTAGGATTGAAGAGAATATTAATGATGTGTTAGGCTGTGTTTCTCAGCTGTTTGATAGAAAATGGAATTAGTTTCTAAATATACAATGAGTAAATTCATGTTTTCTTCTCTGGGTGGAGGTGATGGTCAGGGTTGGGGTCAATTACAATTGTAATCGCGTAATTGGTCATTAATTACAATTATGCCGGAATTATAATTGTAATCGTAATTGGAAAGAAAAAAAATCTGTTGCCATTGTAATTGTAATTAAAATGTAATTGAGTTCAGAACATTTACTTTGTAATTGTAATTGGCATTGAACATTCTATAAAAACTGTCATTTACAATGTATATAAATGCAAAACTAGGGAACCGTGTCATAGTTATACGGCTTACACATATGCCTACGTAGTGAAGAATTATTAAAAAATGTTTCATATCAACTTTACCTGTCAGTTCTCTTGAGGATCTTTTCACAATTTAAAAAAAATAAATCGAGGGGTATACTGACACAAAAAAGGCTCAGACCCCCACACCAAAAATATCAATCCAATATTTCCATGGATAAGGAAGATTAACAGGTAACCAAGAAATTAAAAACAAATTAGATGATTTTTTTTCTTCTGTATTTTACAGATGATTTAAGCCATGTGTCAAAACCGACCCATTATCATAAGAGATGCTAACACAAAGCTATCACAAGAAGAACTTTTATTGAGTTATTTATTAATGGCTCAACAATTGGGATTAATTTTAAATTAACTTCATTAATTAGTGAGGATGCATTGGCATCATATTGGTCATTTTCTCACTTCAAATGTACTTTCAAAAGTGGAGAATCAATAGAGATATTTAGCCTCAGTGTGATTCAGGTTTTTGTCATTGTGGGTTCCAAATGCGTCTTGGGAAACTTGGAAGTAAACTTCAGTGGGAACGTTCATCATCCTAATCATACTAATAGTATGTAATAGACAGTATATACTCATTGAGTTTGTAGTGTATAGTATGGAGTGTGACATTTCCAACACAGTCTGGGTCTCGGATACGGCCTTGAGCACAACACTAGTTTTTCCTAGTGATGTGTAGTCTGAGAGCCACCTAAAGTTTATCCTATATAAATGCACTTAATCAAAATGCCCTAAAATTCCCAGTCATACAGTGCTTACATTGTTTTGAAAAATGTCTGAACAAATGTTGAAAACAGTTGACTCATAATGAAGGGAACATTTCAGCCATGGAACATTAGGCTCAGAACTTTTAGTGACTCCACTGGTGACTCATGCCCTGAAATCCTAATTACCTTCATATAAAGGTGTGACGTCACCACCAACACTCCAGATGTGAGTTTATATTGTGTAAAATAGGTCAGTGTGCATTACTGCAGTCTGTCTTTTTAACATAGAACTGTGTGCTCATTGGAATAAGTGGATCTCTAGCTTTATTTGACATGTGACCCATTGGTTGATCTTGAATATCTTATTAAAAGCTCCGGGACTTCAAACCTCCAGCTGTCATGAATATGTTGAGCTTATTAATGTAAGCTCTAGTGGATATGCAGGGAAACTGAGGTGATTATGCTAAGTTCATAATATCAGTGAGTGCATGTTCTCCCTTACAGGGTGAAGGAAAAAGAAGCTGGTCGAATAATATAAAGGCGAGACATACTGTATGTGGCTTTTCTGTGAAACAGTGATAACATCCATCAATTGTACTCTTTCATAATCACAAATATAATGAGCTGACTTTGAATATCATTGTCTCATGTTGTATTATCAAAGGCTGAGACGCCATGAGGTTTAATCACAAGGTCATCGTGACGTCAAAAAGGAAAAGTTTCTGTTTGTGTTTCTTTTGCTTCTATGAACTGCACAGCTGTTGTTCTATCAGATAAAATACCATGTGGTCTAAACCAGGGGTTCTCAACCTCGGCGTCAGGACCCCATTTGGAATCGCAAGACACTGGGAGGGGGTCGCAAGATGCCTTCAAGAAACTAAGAATATTTTTTGAACAATTTGAGCCCATTTTTGCTTATTTTTACCCTTTTTCTCCAACTACACCAAACTTGCCATATTTGTACCTATTTTCATCACTTTTTCTTGCCATGTTTTTGCTCCTTTTTATATGCTTTTGCTAAATTACTAACATTCCTTCCACTTCTCCATCAAATTTCAATAACTACACAACTTTCAATACATTTTCAGTGCTTATAAACCCTTCCACCACTTTAAGCATGTTGCTTATGTTGAACCATTGTTGTAGTTTTTAAACTTTTTTTACCATATTTTATGCTTATTTTAGCCAATTTACCTACATTTACGATTTGTCATGCCCATTATTTGCCAGTTTAAAGTAATAAATTCATGCTAATTGTTCCAACATTGACACTATGAACCCTTTACCACTTTTTCTGTCCGTCTTTGGCCACTCTAATTTGCAACTTTTAACCAACTCTGGTTTTTAAAACCCCATTTCACAACCTTAATCCACTATATTTGTCCCTTTTAACTCATTTTATTTATGATTAAAACAAGGACATACATCATTAAGATTAATTTATATACTAATAATAAACTTCCTGGATAACAGTGGATATTATTAAGATAAATAAATAAATGTGTTTATCACAGACCATCATTTTGCTGACTTTATGGATGGTCCCCAAAAATCTTTCTTTTTATTCCCCCTTAGAGATGGACCTGTCTCCACATGACTATTCTAGAATGTTCATGTCTGTGTTCAACCACCTTCAGGTACACTGGGGGTCTCTGTTACCTTTATTTTGGGGGTCATTGGCTGAAAAGTTTGAGAACTACTGGCCTAACATGTGTGAACCAAACAAACAGGGGGGAAAGGAACATCACTGACACTGTCTGTATGCTACTGATCCTCAATGAATTCTCTATAAACACAAAAATGTGTGGCAAACTCTCCTTACTTTGCATGCAAACATAAAACCCTAAACACTCTGAGATCACACAGGAAGGAGAGTTGTGACACAATTGGACGTCGTTTCTGACTGTTTGCCTTGTGCTACTTCCACTTCCTGTTGTGTGCTCTGCCCTGCAGCAATGAGCTGCATATGTTGCAGTCACATAGGGACGACGTGTGTGGTGTCGCTCACTCATGAATGGCAGACATGGAGGCAGGGCAGGCAGCTGTGTGTAAATAATGTAACCTACAGAAACTAGGTCACACCCGCTTAGACAATTTTGTCTACTGTTGTGATTTGATGAGTCATATTTTTGGCTTGGTTAAAAACGCATTGGAATTCAACTCTTTAATCTTTTAACTGAAGGTTTTTTATTGTTGATGAAGACACAAAACACAAGGGAGGTGTAGACTTTTCTCTCTACTTTTTTATGATAATAGAGTTAAAATATTAACCATTTATTATGAGGAATAAAGCCTTTAGTCTGGACTTATGGAACAAGTAAACATGTAGATTTTCTCAGTAAACTTAAATAGGGCAGGATATGCATCCACTGTTCAACTATGAGAAACATTTTTCATCATTGTTATCATCAAATTTGTGTCGGGATCTGTATTGTTTTTGGCGTTTATAGCTCTCATGGTCCTCTTTTAGTTATACCTTCTCAGTAAACTTGTCTTTAGTTCGTGTTTGGTTTCCTAAACTATTGTGACTTTGTGTTCCAAGGTCTTCCTGCTCGTGTCTCCACCTCCCAGTGATGTCAGTGGCTGTGTTCGAAATCGCATACTGATGTACTACTGATACTAACTGTGACATCAAAGGCTCAAACATACAAGGGGTCCAGGCCAATTAAATGCAAAGCTCAGATTTTACTACCACGGACTTCTCCGCGTAGTTGGTATCATCCACATTAAATGTAATTCTGACCTTGTGAGTGATTAGTTTCCACATGTTTGACACTCAGGTGTGGCTCGTTCCCAATCAAGCCTCCCTCGCCAATTATCTGAGAGTTTGGACACTGAACTATTTCTGTTTTATTGTCCTTTTGTGTCTATTTGCTCCTGCTCGCTGCCCATGGTGTCTCCCTAACTCCAGTTTTTCCCTGTGCATGTCCGTATATTGTGAACTTCGGTTTTTTGGGGCAATCTTAATAAATCACGGACTAATTACCTTTGCCAAGCACGAAGTGCAGAGTGGAAGGTAATGTTTTATCCTGCGTTTGTCTGTCTGTCTGTTTGTTTATTAGCAAGATAACTTGAAAGGTTATGAACAGATTTGAATGAAATTTTCAGAAAATGTCGATAATGAGACAAGGAACAGGTGATTACATTTTGGTGATGTTCTGGATTACCAAAAATGAGAAAATACCAAACAATAGGAAAATAGGAGCTGTGCCTGAGCCTGAGCCTGCTCCTTTAAGCGTGGTAGCTTATGGGTAATGTAGTAGTGGTAGGGAAGTGCATTATGTGTATGTCCCGCCCAGTACTCGTGCTGTACTTGGCGGGGGTCTGCGCTCTCCGAGTGCTCTAGTAGTAAGCATGTTATGCCTGCCTGCTGCCTCTTTCTCTCTCTGCATCTGGGTCATCCACCACATCCACTCATCACAGAACAGCCAACCTTGGACTCAGCAGAGAGGGAACATTTGGACATCCTGTCTTTTTGGCAGAACTTGATTCTCCTTGAGCTGAGTTCAGGAAAGGCTCCACCTGAGGGAGTTACTGCCTGTGGCCCTTACCTGGGCACTCAACAAGCCAAAGGAGGACCCCAGAACCAAAAAAAAAAAAAAAAATAATAGTTCTGGTTCACGAACACAGCCCAACCCCATCATTCCTTGCTAGCCACCCTCCAACGCCAGTCTTCAGCGGCTCGACCCTTCAAGCAATGAGTCCTACTCTAGTGACTACTAGCTCCCAGACAAGCTCTCTAGCGCCCTGCCCACTAGCTCTCAGGCTAGTTCCCTAGCTCCGTTGAGATCCAAGGCTAGCTCTTTAGTTCCCGCTAGTTTCCAAACTACCTCTTAGACTTCTGCCAGTTTCCAGGCTATCTCCCCTGTTTTGGCAACATCTAGCCAAGTTCCCCAGTGCAAATTGGCTCCCAGCCTAGTTTTCCTCGAGCATGAAGCAAGCTAGGAGCAACCTTCTGAGCTCTGACACCACCCATGCCGACTCCCCGAACCACGCTTCCCACATAACCACCTGTGCTGGCCCTCAAACCAAATTTCCGGTGCCAGAACCATCCCTGGTAGAGAGCAGGTCCTGTCCAGCCCGCTGAGCGCCTGGCTTCCAGAACTTGGCCTGGCTGTGTTACTTTAAAAATTAATTTTTTGCATGAAATCATGAACTGGTTTTTTGAAGAGTGTCTATTTGTACAGTTGCCATACAGCCAACCCCCGGTACAGTTACCAAAGTACACGTACACAGCGTCTTAGGTTAGGGTTAGGATTAGGTTCAGGGTTAGGGTTAAATTATAACCTAATATCGCAACAATTTTTAGAATTAGGGTTAGGGTTAAGATTAGGGTTAGGTTTAGGTTAAGGTTTAGACTTAGTATCACGTGACCTAAGTTGGCCAAATAGGGGCGCTGCATACGAATAGAATGTCGGTATATTGATACGGCCTTACGGATAGCTACTGCCTATTTTGTAAGATAGTCTTGGTCTCTTTCGGCATCTGGGTCCTCCTCCAGCACACCAAGCTCCTGTGATATGCATCTCTCTTTCATGTCTTTGCAGGTAGTTGATACTGTGATATTAACTGTTTAGATGGCTTAGTCTAAACTCTGCTCTGAAACTGTTCATTTGAACTGGTGTGCATCGGTTGTTTTGGTTGCGTCTCCTCATCTGCACCACTGCCAATGATGTATTGAACCATTTAAGCCAACAAATGCTGTGACACCAAATTACCGTGTCAGCCATCGCCACTTTCCAACAAAATGCCACTGGATTTGAGTTCCCGGGAACGATATTTTCCCTGTGACCAACTTATGTTAATTTCCACTGTTTTGAATTCCCACGATCTTCCAAAATGTAAGTAACGGATGCAGGAGAAACATGCAGGACTTTGACAAAAGTAGCAACACAATCTCATAGAGGATGTTGAAACTTCTATTGTTTCGTGCAGTTTTGAACAAATTTAAAACTCATGTATTTCAAATGGAAGTTATTTCCTGCTACCGAGAGCAAATTTCAAGTCCAGTTAGGTTTTAAATCCTGGGTTAAGTCCTGATGTAGATTTAGGGTTACGTTTTTCGTGGCAAGGTTTTAGGACTGACTTTTTTTGCTTTATCATCCTCCCTAAATTTAGGTAGGGGGCCGAGAGACTTGGTAGAACGTAGCCACAGGACAAAATTAAAACTAGTGGTTCAGGCAAATGAAACACAGTTCCAGGGAAAGCTGTCAGTTCTCAGAGAAAGTCTAGGCAGTGGAAACACACTTTACTTTTCCCATTTAAGCAACTACAATATTAGCTCAGTACCTCTAAAAGGTTTGAATAATCAAATAGAGCAAAACACATTCAAGACAAGTAACCCATAAGCTATTTGCAAATCAAGCTTGAGTTGACCTGACTCACATGTTTAGCCAAAATTTTACCTTTGTGCTCTGGAAAGCAGCTGAAACAACATGCTGATGACTGGTAGAGGAATGTGAAGTGGGGAAGTTAACTTTCCTTCCTTTGACAACAACAATTGAGCTGTCAAAAGCTTTCTCACTGGTTTTTAACCACAACCTAAACAAATACAGTAGCCTAAGTGGTACTTACTCACATGCAGGTTTATGAAGACATAACCAATAGTAAATGCCGACATGCTGATTAAAGCAGATTAGCAGGGTCCAAAGAAAGAAAATCTCATGATGTATTTTTTCAGCTTTGCGTTGCAACATTTGATTGTTTGTTGGCAGGAAGGCAATTCATGTTAAAATATGTGAACACATTACACAATATGTGACTTATTAAGGATTTTAATGAACATTTTCATAAAGCTGAAGCAACTCTCCAGAGTAAAGATAATATATGAAACACAATTAAACATTCTGAGCAGAAAATCAAACCAAAACCCAACATTAACAATGCAAAACTCAACTTTAACAGATGGCCTCTTACTGCACACTACACGGTAACTCTGATGTTCACTAAAGAATAACTAATATTGTTGTTGGTTAGTTTTAATGGTTCGTATTGATTTGCTGTTTCACATAATATTATTGAGGGGTAGAGCATGACTCTGCATTGTCACAAATTATATTTAAAGTGTGGGAATCTCTTTATCAGAGTTGAATTTATGGAATCAGAACAGTATCATAATGAATGAACTTTTGCAGGGTTTTCCCACAAATACACATGCTTTGTTTCGCAGTTGTATTTCAGATTCACAAATGCACACGATCTGTTTCGCAAATATATATTTTGTGCAAAATTGTAATTTAAATTCTGAAATGCACACGCTCTACTTCACAAATATTATTTTGAGGCACACTTGTAATATAAATCCACTAATAATGGGAATTGCTGAATGTGCATTTACAAACTGCTTCTATGCTGTGAAACCTCTGTGTATTTGTGAGAGAAATCTGTGCGGTGAATTGACGCGGGTCAACGAACATCACCATTGGCTGATAAAAGTTATTGAGAGATTCATCAGCCAATCAGGTGTGTTTGCAAAACTCCAATTCTTTAATGAAACCCAAAATGGATTTGTGTGCACACATGTAAAAAAAAAAAAAATACTCAACGGTTTATAACAGGGTATCAGACTCAAAACGCCACTCACTTGTTCTTGTTCTTCTTGTTCTTCTTGTTCTTCTTCTTCTTCTTCTTCTTCTTCTTCGTCAATTTCTCATTTATTTGCGAGTCAAATATTACGACTGTTGGTGATACCAAATCATGACCACATGCCTACAGTATAAATAAATGAGACCCATTACCCCGTACGTGTCACGGGAGCGGCAGGGGGCACCATTTTTCAAATGACTACTCCTCCATTAGTTCTCATTAGATTGGAATGCAGTTTGGTATGAATACTCTATGAATGAATATGATGACACGCTCGGAGACCTTTTTTTTTAAATGGGGCCCGGGGGCCCACACCCCACTTCTGGTAATTTCCAAATTTATGGGAACATAGTCATGTGATATATCGTTTCAGAGGTAATTCAATGTAGATTACAATTAGAGGCATGGAAGCCCACCCCCCTTTTTTAGTTGGTTTCTCATTCATTTGTGAGTCAAATATTGCAACAGTTGGTGGGACCAGATCATTGACACATACCAATAAATAAATGGGGCCCATTACTCTGTATGTGGCACAGGGAGCCAGGGGGGACCCATTTTTTTACTCTGTGGAATCGGGTCACTTGACTGAATTCTTAGGAATGTTGTACATGCTATTTGGGGCGGAGACTTTCCGCCGTAGTTCATACAAACTTATTCAACCACTGTGCACTATGTTAATAAACTAGATTAATTTCATTCTTGAACATCACTTCCCTCCATAACAGCGTTTGGATCAAATCTGACATTCTTAACGTTTAACAATACAGAACAAAATTGAATTATAAAATTGTTTATGTATTTATTTATTATGAATAATAATAATAATAATAATAATAATAATAATAATAATAATAATATATTATATTATAAATATAATATACAAGTATATAATCTTAAAAATGCATTATATAAAACAAAACTATTTAACAAAATAAAGTTCAATTGTAGTTCTAATCATATTTAATGTTTTTTTTTTTTTTTAACTTTCATCCCTCTTTGACATGTATACATGTATATATATTTGTATTTAAGAGACTTTTTTATAATAATGACTGTATATTATTAATATAGGCTACAAAGATTGTTTATATACTTATTTATATTTTCTGTTGGTGGTGTGCCTTGGGATTTATTTCAATGAAAAGATGTACTTTGGCTAAAAAAAAAAAAAAAATTAAAACACTGTTCTATAACATATTCAAGTGAAAGGCTACTCACAAAAAGAGAAAAGGGGAACATAATCCAATAGCAACGACTAATTAGATTTAAAATGTACTTTAATGACAGAGACCCTTCAGGAGGTTAGTTTCATAGATGCACATTAAAAATAATAATTAAACCCTATGTATTGCTCCTAATGTTTATGTATAGATGTGTGTTAGGTGTACCTGGGGCAGACTCACACACTCTCATTATTTGCGTTGTCAGAACATGCGCGCACGCAGCATCCTCTGCTAGGCATGCGTGCGGTGCGTGTTCACGTGTAACCGGTGCGCGGTGTCATCCTTGCACACGCAGTCGTTCGGTGGATGTCGCGCTTCTATCACGCGATGGCCCCGCCCCCTTCCCTCCCTCCCTCCCCTTACCCGGCGTCTCCTTTCCCACGCTCGCACGAGCACGAGCGGCCTGTCATTCATTTATTTATTTATTTTAACCCCTTTTCCTCCTCCGTCGTGTGGCTACAAGGCATGGACGCGGATGACGTAGCGCGCGAGTGGGCGCGTGGGCGTGGGGAGAGTTAAAAAAAAGTCACCGTGCACTGTGAGAGGAGGAAGAGGAGCGTTCAGGTCTGTTAGACACAGGGTGATAGACATGTCGGTGCTCTGAACGCCCTGCACCGGCCCATGGTAGTAAAGGCTCTGCGGGGTAAAGTTACCAAAGGAGGGGCTTGGTGCAGCTTTACGCACCGGTGGTGGGGAGGAGGTGCACGCGCTTCGACGCACAGACTCTCACAGATGTGAAAAGACATCAGAGATCAGAGGAGCACTTTCTCAACGCTGTGCCTTCATTCCAGGTGAGTTTGTCTGGATTTTTCTATGATTTTCAGTGAGTGACAGCGGGCCGAGCGTGCACCATTCAACAGTCTGTGCACTAAAGAGGCCCTTCTGCTTCTGCTGAGGTGTGGAACACATCATCATCATCATCCGGTATAAACGCTGCATGCTCCGCCATGCACAGAGCTGAGAGGATGCTGCAGCAGCTCCAGGCAGGCAGGCAGGCAGGCAGGCAGCAGCCCTGGGTGTGGTTGGAGCAGCACAACCATGGCCTGTTATCTCTGACAGATCATTAGAATATTTAACTCATCGTTTAAAAGCCATTTAAGGCCATGTCTGCTGTCTGCTGTTTTTTTTTTTTGTGGTCTGAGGCATATTTACAAGCATAGAGTCACTGATTATTGAATGTTTTTTCAGCAATCAAATATAGACTTTAACTTGACTCATATTCAGTCTTCACATCCCTCACACTTCACCCCAAGTGTATTCCAGTCTGCTCACTTTAACTTCATTTGTTTCTAATTCATTCATCATCTCATTCCTGAATCTGCTCCTGCAACAGTGACAAGCTACCACTATAGGCTAGGGCAGGGTTTCTCAAATGGGGGTATGTGTACCTCTAGGGTTACGCGATGGCACTACAGGGGGTACTAGAGAGAGAGAGAGAGAGAGAGAGAGAGAGAGAGAGAGAGAGAGAGATTTACAAATAAAGTGTCAGTCTTGGTCCCACCCCAGGCATAATATGACCGGAAATGATAAAAATGATAGAAATAAATCTATTCAGGAGCCACTAAATCAGTGTTTTTTAACCTTGGGGTTGGGACCCCATATGGGATCGCTTGAAATTTCTGAAGAATTAAAATAGATTTTTAATTTTTTTTATAATTTTTTTTTTTACTAAAATGCAGTAAAGCTCAAACATGATCATCAAAAACTAGTTTCAAAAAGAAATGTCTTTGGGGTCACCAGAAACTCTTTATCAAAATGGGGTCATGATCCAAAATAGTTTGGGAACCACTGAACTAAGTAGTGTTTCTTTCCCTTATTTACAAAATGAAATTCTTTAAAATGTGTGTTATCACTCATTCATTCCATCAATATGCTCTATTATAGAGCCTCTATAGTTGTTTAAATTAGGAATGTCCCAATACAACTTTTTCACTTCCGATATGATACCGATATTGCAGACTTGCGTATCGGCCGATACTGATATTGATCCGATACGATATCAGCACAAATCATACATACTTTTATTACTTATCTTGTAGTGATATTACTCAAGCAGAGAACAATAGTCAGCAACAGTATGTTACTTTGTTGGAGTGTGAACCACAGTCACTCATGGATAGAAGTGCTGGAGTGGAACGCTTATATCGGTGATTTTAGATGCAGTCCGATAAAATCCGATATTCGTTTTCTGGCTGATATCGGACCGATATCAATATCGGATCGGGACAACTCTAGTTTAAATAATTTTCTAAGCTAAATGTTGTAGACGGACAAAGGGTGTCCTTGGATTCAGAAATAGGAGAAAGGGGGTACTTGAACCAAAAAAAAGTGTGAGAACCACTGGGCTAGGGTGACCATATTGTGATTTCCAAAAAAGAGGTCACTTGGACCAAACCCAGCAGTGCAGCGTTTTCTCAAATCAACCTTGTAACGCCAAAATACAATAGTGCAGATAAATAAGTTGTTATTGTCCATAAGGTTTAAAAATCAATTTCTCTCTTTATAACAAAGATTTAAAAACAGTCTTAAATCAGTGGTGACTCAAGTCAGTCACCTTTATTATGATTACAACTTTGTCCTTGAAAAGTCTCAAATAAACCTTCTTAAAATCTCTCTATCAATGACAAACATCTTCTACGAGAAACTAAAATTGTAACAAAAAATCCTCAAGTCTTACAGAACATTAAATAATAATTAAATATTCACTTCAATAAATACATGTGACCTTAACTTCCTATATAGGATAGGTTTCTCTGAACCTTCATGGAGGTTTTATTATCCAGGAGGGTTTATACAGCTGACCTTTTTATGGTTAAATTCACTGGTATTTGGTCTCTTTCATCTTCAATGATTCCATCACGTGTGAGTAAAGTTACAGTAATGAACCATGCTGGCTGTAAAGAGCAACTATTTAGCTTTCAGGAACTGGTTCTCAGATAAAGCAAATATTAGCAGAGTTACGGTCTTTTAAATGAGCTTGTTCTCTGAGATGCGTTCAGGAAGCCTGGGAAACCTGGACATTTTCATCTATTTATAAAATTCCTGGACAAGACGTGAAAAGAGCACATGTATGGCTAAAATCGGATGTATGGTCACCCTACTATAGGCTCATCCTTATACACTCCCTTTGTACTTCATACAATCTAAGGATGTAAGAAAAAATCGATTCGGTGATATATTGCCATTTTTTTTTTTTTTACAGCGCGATTATCACATTGATCCCAGAAATGTCCAGATCGATTTTTTTAATCAGGTTTTTTAACGAAAAAAAAACATTTAATTATGCTGACATATACATAGCACGTAAACGCTGATCACTATGTGTCAGTGAACGCACCATCAGACCTTGTAAAACTACCTCACTCCTCAATGCATTTTAGCTGGAAGTTGATGGCACTTTATTTTCATAAAACATAGGCTGTGGTCAAAATGGCATAATGAGTATATACTATTATATACTATTAGGATGATGAGCGTTCCCACTGAAGTATACTTCCAAGTTCACCAAGATGCATTTGGAACCTACAACGACAAAAACCTGAAGCACACCGAGGTTAAATATCTCTGTTGTTTCTCCACCTTTGAAAGTTCTGAAAAGATTTTAAGTGACAATGTGTCCCAGTAGAATATCAACATGTGCTCTTTTGAGCCATAAACCTTGTGGAAACACATTTCATTTCAACATTTCGGAGATCTTCAGAAACCGTTTATTGTGCTACTGACAAAACTTCAGTTCATTTCAATTTAATTCAACTTTATTTATATAGCGTGAATTACAACATGAAGACAGCATGAAGAAGAGAAGAAGAGTAAAAAATCCCGACTTAAACCATTAAACCATACCTTCAACCATTTCTGACAAGAACGCCAGTTCTTTGCAGCATACAGATTCCACTTGGGTCAGCATTAATCCTGGTTGCCTGTGTTTACAAATGCAAGGAGCTCTTTTCCTCTTCTTCATCGCATCTACGAAACAGCAGAGTTAGAACTGTCGCCCCCTGTGGTCACAGATTGTTTTGGCTCTCGGATTTTGTTTATCAAATTTCAGTAAACAAAAGAGGTTTACGTCAACTTTTTTAACTTTTACTGATTTTTCCAAAGCAGCATGAGTTGTTATTTTGACTGAAAAAGTTGCTAAATGATCCCGAATGCTTCACCTCCTATAGAACTCAATGGACTAAAAGGGGCGATTGGCGTCATCAATGACGTCATTTCAACATTGCGGCACACGGGCTCTCAAACGGTAAAGTAGTCCCATTTTTAGCTAATAAGTTAGTTAATAAAACGAATATGGTGCAAAATAATGCGTTTTGTCAGGCATAGATCTTCTATTAAGAATATTTCATAGGTTTTAGGGCACATTTGTAAAAACAGTGGAGGATCCCTTGAAGAAACTAATCGAAGACAAGAAGAGATGCTTTTATTTTGAAAAGGTGGACGTTTGAGCTTTAGCTTGAAGTTGGTCCCAGGCCGTTTTACATTACGCTCGCAATGCATCATGGGGCGGTTGAGTATGACTAGTGTGCCCACCGTGCATACTTTAAAAATGTTCCTATATGGTATACATTTGGTATTTCTCGCGTACTCAATCTTTTCATACTATCTAATGTGAGCGTGCTACATACTCATTTTGACGTAGGAGTAGTACGTTAATATGACATTTATTACCATTTCATTCATCATTTAATGTCTGAATTGTTACCAAAGCAGCAAAAAGGCCACTATCCAATAATCCCCATCATCTCCCTTTGTACTTCATCCAAACCCCAAAAACACAACTTTATTTTAACCACATGCTCATCACACTCATCAAAGTATATGCATTGCTGCACATGCGGAGAATGAAACAATGCCCTCAGTGTCACACATGCTTTTCCACACATTCATATTCAAGCAATATGACTAGAAGACTAGAAGTTTCCAGTGCATGTGGAGCCGGATAGACTCAGCTTGTTTATCTTTTTTAGGTTGGCTGGTCATTGAGGTCAGTATACTTGTAGTCAGTGTGCAGGCGTTGTTTGTAGGTTATGTGTTGTAGTACTGTGAGGGCTAGCAGTCCCTCAGCAGCTTCTCAACACTGTTTCAAGTGTGTGTGTGTGTGTGTGTGTGTGTGTGTGTGTGTGTGTGTGTGTGTGTGTGTGTGTGTGTGTGTGTGTGTGTGTGTGTGTGTGTGTGTGTGTGTGTGTGTGTGTGTGTGTGTGTGTGTGTGTGTGTGTGTGTGTGTGTGTGTGTGTGTGTGTGTAAAGGTGATGTATAAAAGCTGTCTGGACAGACCTGCACCGACACTGCTGATGCTAATACATGATGACTGCACAGAGTTCTTGTCTATTGGTGTGTGTGCATGTGTGTGTGTGTGTTGCATATCATGTGCACTACCAACAAAAGCTAGTCTTAATCATTCGTGCCACACCCTCAATGTTGATTTTTGAGCTCAGCCAGAGAAGCGAGAAGTCTTTGTTTAAACTCCATGTTTCATGTTTCTTCTTCTTTTGTGTTGCTCATGAGTTAATGTGTGACTGAGGATGTGAGGACATACTTCAATGAGTGTGTAACAACCTCTTAAACACTGGAAAGACATGTATCAGCCTGGTGTGTGCGTCTGTGCGTCTGTGCGTCTGTGCGTGTGTGCGTGTGTCTGTGTCTGTGTGTGTGTGTGTGTGTGCGTGTGTGTGTGTTACTGAGGCATAGATTGTAGGTACAGAGTTTGAACCTCTAAACTAAACAACATCCTTCTAATAACGCAACAATTGAAGATTGATTAAACATTTATATTGTAGTTTTGTTTGATCAATGAATTGCTAGAGGAATTAAAAGGGATCCTCCACTGTTTTTGACAAAATGTGGCCTAAAACCTTTCAAATGTAGCTCTATGCCGAACAAAACATGTTGTTCTGCTCCATATTTGTTTTATTAACTTTTAAAAATTCGACTACAGTTTAAGAGCCTGTGTTCCACCATCTTGAAGTCACGTGACTAATGATGTCACACGGCCCCACTGCCTGTAAACATCCCATTTTTTCTAGAAGTCCTTTTGGGTGGGAATCCTGTCCGTGATTATTAAATCAAGTCAATAAAACGAATATGGTGCAAAATAATGAATATTCTTAGGCAGAGATCTTCTAATAGGGAAATTTTAAATGTTTTGAGGCCACATTCTGTATGATCTGAGTTTTCAGTACGTGTGAATATGTCCTTGAGTTGAATTTAAAAAATAGTAAATAAAATTATATATATATTTTAGGGATGCGCCGATTGCAATTTTCTGGCCGATCACCGATTTTTTCAAAAGCCTGACCTGCCAATTCAGATTTTTGTCTTATTTTATTGTAAAACATTGAACAATATCCACGAAACAATACAAGCTTGTTGTTTTAACTGCACATCAGGTAGTTATCTCAAACATAAATTAAAAGTTTATTGCTGTCCAAAATAGTAAATTATGTCACTTTATTTACTTTCACATTTTAAAAACAAACTAACCTTGTCCATCATGTTCCACTGCAGACCTGTTTTCAGTTCTTTGAGTATTTTGGTTTAACAAATAAAGAAAATCACAGGGTTTGGCGTAGATGATAAAATAATAATCTACAAGACAAACTAAAAAAACATCTTAAACGACCAATGAAGTGTCCTGAGTTTTAGGTTTCCTTGTAGAGCGAAAATAAATCTAAAAATAATCTGCAGCAGTTTACAAGATAAAAGGCTCTTTGCTCGCTAGCTTTAGCATTAGCTTGATTTCTAGCTTCAAATGGTGTCTTAAATGGTGAATGAGGTAGCGTTTTGTTTGCAGCTCCTCCAGGACTTTTTTTTCACATTACAGGAATTACAAATTGCGATCTTTTGCTCTCTTTTTTTGTGTACTACTGTGGACAGCTAAGCTAACCGTGCCTCTGTGCCTGTTGTTGTTGTTATCCCATGTAGCGGAGGCATGGAAACAAGTGACAAGTTTTATACTTTTATTTGATAGACTTTGCAATGTAATGAAGTCAAATTAATACATCCTTATTTTTTTTTTTAATTAGCATATAGTACATGCTACTGTAAGAATACTATTAGATAAGATATAAGAAGGATAGACTTTCTACCACCTCCTTCTGTGGCGCCCCCTGGATGAACAACACCATTAGCATTTGCCTGTACTGCCTATGCTACGGGCTAGCTCTGTTTATATTACTCACATGATAATGAAGATGATTTCACTTTTCTTAACCATGTGTCTTGAAGGTGCTCCTTCATTGATGAATTATTCAGTTCACACAAACTTCTTATTCCATGTGTGGCCTTGCATCAGCTCTTTGTTGATTAAAGAGAGTATCATGAAATACATGCTGTCAGTCTCATCAAAGACTTGACTCGTCGTCTTTGAATTCTTCCAGCAGAATTGAAGCTGGACAAGGTGTTTATGCTTGAAATGTATGATGATGTTTGACATCGATGTCCTGCACTGGTTTGGTTTTCCTTCAGTAAACATTACAGGTGCTTGTTAGCTTCTCATTGCCTCATTAAATGTTCCAGTTCCCCATTGAACATTCTTGGTTTTCCAGGGAACTATAAACATTTAGATTGAGCACCATCTTTAAAAACATGTGGCTCCAAGGTGCTTTGTGGGAGCTGAGGGTGGCTGATGGGATGGTGCTGGCAGTCGGATGGTTGATGGCGTCTGCTAAGAATCAGTGGACAACCTCACACATTCATACACTACTACAGTCGCGTTGACTCAATAATCCAACATAAAGGGTCTGGGATTATTGTAGTTGGCTAACAATCAGGACTAAAACGGTTCTTTGTATGGGTTCATTATAAAAAGATCAGTTTAACTTCACTCGTGGTTGCACCACTTGACATGTACACCCCTGCTTTCTGCTGAGCTGCCACTAGGAGGAAAATTAAAAAAAAAAAAAAAAGCCTTGATTATAGGTGTTACTGCTGTAGCATTAAGACATGACCAGCTACTTTCAGTAACCGCCCCCACCCCTCCGTCCCCGTACACACAGAATCAAAATCCATCACAACTGCTAGCTAACGAGCTAAACATGAGCGAGTCCGGCAGTGTGGACACTTATGCAACTGAGAGGTCATTTGAGGTGGAGGACTTTTTGCCCCCAGAGTCTCCTCCCAACAGTCACAACCACGGTGGTTGCACTACAGTTTGCAAGAAGACGGGTGTCAGGTTTTATGGGAGAGGTGGGGCCAACAGTTAAAGTGATGACACAGGGATTTCAAGAGCTTTCTGTTTTTTTTCACACATAATACTAGTTTCATGTACAGCTGTCACTTTTATAAGAGTTGCAGACTGCACCTTTAACATTTTTTTTCTAAATTGAATATTTTTTTAATAATTAAATAATAATCATGAAAGAGTCAGACTTTGCCTGACACTTGTCCCACATGATGATTTGACACTTTAAAAAACAGAATAAATGACAGATTCAGGAGTTCCCGAGAAGTCTAGAGACGAGAGCTGGGAATCATGGCCAGTTTTCTAATCAGGATTTGAATCGATTAATCATGATTCCATTTAGATTAATCAGGATTTGAATCTATTAATCATGATTCCATTTCAATTTGGTATTGATTGATTGATCTTTAAAATTTTACTTGGATATTAAAAAGATGGTTCCAAACTTCAGACTTAAGTTGGGGCGGCTTAGCCAGCACAGCTTCCTCTGCATCCGCCATGTTGGCACTGAATGCACAGGCGCTGTAGTCGTTGCTAACACCAACTTATAGTGAGAGACTACTGGGGTTAGGGTAAAAAAAAATTGATTCCAGCACCTATGAATCGATTTTGGAAAATTTAAAATAAATTGATTCAAGATCGATTAAATACATTTTTTTTACTCCGCTCTACTAGAGACCTCATCCTCGCTCAGAGGGGCAAAGTAGCAGTAGTTGTTTCTGCTGGAATGACTAGGTGTGTTGAAAAAAACAATTCGGTGATATATCGCGATATTAAGTGGCGCGATTCTCGGATTCAAAATGTATCCATATCGATTTTTTTATTTTTTTTACCTTTATTTAACCGGGAAAGTCTTTTCCACTGCAGAAGACATTGTAAGTGCACAAAGAAGTGCTCTGAAAGTTGGGCATGTTGACTAGCTTGTGTTTTTTTATAAAAATCTAAAAAGAAAATACTAACTTTCTGCATTGATTTGTTGTTCTAGGCATATACCTCAGTTAAGTTGCATTAAAGTCATGTTGCACTAAAGTGACAGTTGGTTTAAAAGCCACAGGCAGATTGTATGTTATTTTTTTATTTTAAGTTGTTGGCACATGGTATGTTAAAGCCAATGTTTTGAGTGTAAAATATGCCAATAAAATATATTTCATATATAATGTTCTCATGAAGGTGTACATTTTAACAGATTAGTTGTTTCTTAAGTCATATATTTAAAAAGAAATCACAAGAATCGCCTTATACTTTAATATTGGGATATATCGTATCGTATTGTATCGTGGCCTACTGTATGTATCCTGATACAAATCGTATCTCCAGATACCAGGCAATACACACCCCTAGGACTGACTGAGCTGGTCAGGCTCAGAGGATTGGTTGGTGATGGTAGCCAGTAGCCACCTCCTCAGTGAACAAGGAGGTAAACGTGTGTAGCGAGTGCAGTGGAGGGCTGAGTGGTTGGAGGAGAGTGTAGGGAGTTGAAGGCGTAAACAGATCTAGTTCTGATAAAAGGCTTCTTAGTGGACTGCAGGCAGGAAATGAAGGAAGCTAGTTTTTGTTGGTAGGAGGACAGGTCAGTGGGTTCTAGAGATTCATGACACTTCACCTTTTTTTTTTTTACCTAAAAAAATACAGTAGAACAAAAACCTTCAGATGTCACATCATTGACCCTTATCCCAATATGAGGCACAGAGCATCTCTATGTACATTGATGCCCCAACATCCAACGTTTTAACATTTCCAAGTTGTAGCTGTCCTAAAAGGGAATCACCCATCAGAATTATTAAATATTAAATTAACTTAACCATTGTATTTACTCAGTATACTTTTCTTGCCAAACCTGGGCCTCCTGCTGGCACAATGAGTATCATCCCCCCATCTTAAAGTGTGCAGACTATGTATGCTACGATCTATCTTTGTGTATTTCATGTTTCTAATGCATGTGCACGGTTTCCTTGAGTACGCTGGTTTCCTTCCTCAGTCCATAACATGTCTGTTAGGTTCATTGGAGTGTATTGTGTTTGTGTGTTTATCCAGTGAAGGACTGGCTTCCTGTTCAGACTACATTGATCACAAGTCCAATACGACTTTAGCTCAGGGGGCAAAAATGGCCTCCCGGTCACTGTGTGTCAGTGAACCACATCAGACCTTGTTAAATTACCTCACTCCTCTATGCATTTTAGCTGGAAGTTAATTTGTACTTCATTTTCATAAAACATACAGGGAACTTTTATAGATATATTGTGTTACTTTTTCTTTTTAGTATCAGAATCTGTTGTAGAAGCAAAAGTTGAACTTTTTTGAAAAACGTAATTTGACAGTTTGATAAACATACTACTTGTTTTTGATATTTGTACTTGAATTAAAGTTAGTTACCATTTACTTGCTCTCACAAGTTTAAAAAAAATGAAATAAATTGTGTTTCATTTTGTACTTGTAAAGGTGAAATGTGTAATTGATATTGCGATATATTGCGATATATCGCAATATATTGTGTTGTTTAGTATCGGCACATATCGGGATATATCATATCGTAGCTAGTGATAGACCAATACATCGGACGATTTTTGCGTTTTTTTATGTGTATCGGCATCGGCCTATGCGGGCTGCTGCGTTCGTCAATCCGCATTATTTACAGAGAGCAGAAATATTTTTACTTGTTCTTGTTCTACATCACCTGTTTTTAGTTTTGGTTAGATGTTTTTTACTTGGTGTCGTTCTACATCACCTTTGTTAATTTCAATAATTGTTCCTTTTTTAAAAATTGACCCGTACCATTTGTTCACATATTTGTGTAAATTGTATGATGTAAATTGAGGGAGCAAAAGTAGTATTGGCTCCAAATATTGGCTCAAGAAAATCAGCTGTCCGTATCGACATCGGCCCTAAAAAACCCATATCGGTCTATCCCTAATCGTAACATGCAAATTGTGAATCTTATTGTATCGTCAGATTCATGGCAATGCACATCCAAAAAAAAAACAACAAAACAACTACGTCAAACATATGAATCTTATTAAAAAGGTGTTATGAAGATCGATGCTTTCCCTGTAATTTTATTTGCTGACCAGATCAGAAGCTCTGATAGGCTAATTTGGCCTACGGGAAATTAGTTTTACCTCAAAACAGAAACAATGGTGATGGGTGAAAAGTAGGAAAACCTCAGTTTGTTGTTCTCTCATGTTAAACTTCTCGTCACTTTAGGAGCACAGAATCACTGACAATGTAGTTTTATAAAAATGTGATCCCAATTAATGGTAAATGGACTTGATTTTATATAGCGCTTTATCCCCACACTGAAGCAGTCTCAAAGCGCTTTACATAACAGCTCATTCACCCAATCACTCTCACATTCACACACCAGTGGGACAGGACTGCCATGCAGGGCGCTAGTCGACCACTGGGAGCAACTTAGGGTTCAGTGTCTTGCCCAAGGACACTTCGACACATAGTCAGGTACTGGGATCGAACCCCCAACCTCTCGATCAGAAGACGACCCACTACCACGAGCCACGGTCGCCCCAGTTAGAAGTCAGTATATCATTAGTTCATGTCTACATTTGCTGCTGATAGAGTTCCTTTAGTGGCAGAGTGAATGAGTGCCGGCTGTATCTGTCACTAATTGTTGACTTTAAGGCTGTGAGGATGAATGTCTGAGTGTGTTAATGATGGCTCTCTCTATCTCTCTCTGTGAATGGAGAGAGATTTCTTTCCACTTCTTTTATTTCCATTTCCTGACGTCATCGTCCACTGTGCTCCTCCCATCCTCACTGACTCTCACTCAGAGGTTGTCTATGTGTGTGTGGAAGGATTCCAAGCTTCGTTCTTTTCCCTCCAGCATTTCTGTCGCTCAGGCAAGCTTGAAAGATGGAACGAGATAGCAGCGTCCTGCGGATTCCTGTGCGTACACTATTCTGTTAGTATCCTCCACGAGAAGCATCGCTCCCATCATTCTTTGCTTTGAGAGGAAGTGAGTTATAGAGGGCAAGGGTTGCCTTGGTAACCATATCTAGATGGATGTTGTCTAATGTAGTGCTGTAAAATAGATTTGGATCTGCTTTGGCTCCCTCGTCACTGCATTATTTATGTAATAGTCAGCAGAAAGACTGGAAGCTAATGTTACTGGGTTACATTTTACTCCACATAGAGATTACAGGAGGAGTGTACACCTTCAGCTCAGTCAACGTGACAGTGAGGAAGACTCATATATATGAAGGTAAGACAAAAAACTTACCAAAATTGTCAAGGTTCTCTAAAAGGCTTTGTGTATATATATGTATATATATATTGGATAGTTCACCCACTAATAGGGAACGTGAGTTGGGATTAGAGACTGGTTAGTTTTACCCTACTGATGATGTGTTGTTGCAATAGTAGGCTTTGTAATTAATTTATACATATTCTAATTTTGGTCCTGAAGCCAGTCATTTGGTCGAGTTTGGGCTGCAAACGCCTCTTTTTTGTACTCATACCAGAGCTGTTAGCGCTAGTAGCTCCAGTGGTTTCTGTGGTTTCTGTGCTCGCTCCGACATGCTGGGCATTGAGATGGTACCGGAGGGTTGAATTGTTTCGGTGGTATGCAGACTGTTTTTTGGTCAGTTTGCACAGAACCATGCTTTTATCAAGGCTACCGTCAGGTTGTTTCTTGAAATAAAAAAGTCCTTCCATTGGCGTTATCAGCGCGCTTTTTTCCGAGTCCTCCATTTTGGTAGCCTTTAGCCGAGCTCTGACATCACGTGTGCATCAGTGTAAGCGGCGTACCGGAAAGAACGTGCAATGACAAACAGTTCTGCGATGTTTATGAAGCAAACTGTGATGAAATGCATTACAATTTTGTAACGCGTTATTTGTTTGCCATTAATTAATCGCAATTAACGCGTTAAAGTCCCACCCCTAATATATATACATATATGTGTATGATACTCCACTCTACATTGAAGCAATAAGCCCTTCAATCCATCCATCATTGACTCACTCTATGATGTAATAAAATTATTACACTATTAGGGAAAAATGTTTTTCCTGCCCCACAAAAACTTTTTAAGTTTTGTGCTCAGCATTTTGTTACATTATTGTTCAGTTGTAACATTTCAGGTTTTATTACATTTTTTTAATAACAATTGGGATTTGTTACATTGTGGGTTGTTGTTACATATCAGGCTCTAACAGAGGGGTATTTGATCAAAGCCAGCTCAGGGTTAAGTCCAGGTTTAACCTGAGAGTCTGGCTCTGTTAAGCCGGGTTCTAACTGGAACAGTGGTTTCATCAACAAGAAAACACCTTGGTTACCATAGTAACACAGTCCGTGGGTCAAAGCTGCTCCCGACCAGGTTTAAGCAGCAGGCTTGGCTTAAGCTGCAGACGCACTCTCATGAAACCACGTCATCATTATTGAATAAGTCATTTAGTGATGCTTTAAAACACTCAATAAAGATCTACAAAAGGAAAAAGGAATCAAAAAGACTTCTGCTGTACTTTTTTTTTTTTTTAAATATTGCTTTAACACGGTATTGTAAAAGGAAATTTAACAGAATATCATGGTAATTTTTTTATTTTGATTTTAAAATGATACAAATTACGATAGAATCATTGCCTTATTATGTTTTTAATGTGTACCATAATTTTTAATTAGATGATCACAGTCTCCATGTGACCTCCAACGGCGCATACAGCACCACTGAGCTGCTCCCTCTGTTCATTTAAATTTAATGTTTAGTGCTGAGTTCAACAAACTATTCATCAAACACTCACAAGTCTCATAAATTACAGATTATTTAATTGTGAGTTACATTATCGTCTTTAATTTATTAAACGCTGTCAGGTGTTAAAAAAAAAACTCACTGGATCAGTGTGTGATCACGAACTTCAGTTGTTTTCTGTTATAATAAAATAATAAAAAATAACACCAACTTTAACCCTTCACTACTTTTAAAATGTGTTTGTCCTTTATTTTCACTGCTCAGTAACAGATGATGTCACATCCTGTTGGTCTCGGCATTGGTTTTTATTGGCTGTTAATCAGTAAAAGCTTTCACATCTTTAATCATTAAATCTGTGATCGATCTTGTGGGTCTTATGAAGACTTTCGTTTAATCTAAACACTGTCAGCTGATTGGCTGAGCTGGGGAGCTCCAAGCTGAGAAGAGTTTGATGGAATGGTAAAATCAAGCATGGTCACGGACAGCTTGGCTAAACCAGGTTTAAACCGTAAGCCTGGCTCTATTAAGAGCACTTTAATGAAACACTTCCATGGTGCACTGGAGAAAAAGTTTGGGATTACTATAGACAACATTTACAAGCTTCTAGTAAGGGTTAAGAAACTCAGTTTAGGGGCCACAAATTACACAGTTTAATCTCATTTGAGCTGGAATGAGATTGAACTGTATAATTGTAATTATAGCAGTGCTGGGTTTCAAGAGCTTCTCAACATATGTTCTAATTATGGTGTCAAATTTGATGACTGAAAATATTCCTTTATTTTTCTTGAAAATATTGTACTATTTTCCTTTTATTTTTCATTGTCAAAAGAATCCCTTGATAAACTATTCAAAACAATGCAATTTAACTAAAAATAAATCTTGAATGAAATAAATAAAGGAATAAAACAAATGAAGAAGAAGCCTATTAATTAAAATTCTGGTTCTATAGTAAACAATGCAAAACTGCATAAGAGTTCCTTTTCTTTTTAAAAGTGAAACTGAAAATGTATTTTGTGCCTTAACAATTGGACTTTTAAAAAAAACAAAAAAACAGTAATTTTACTGTATTTACATCTGATATTTATTTGAACCAGCAGAGGGCGCTGGTAACCCAGTAGTCGGTTGGCATGCAGAAATTCTTGCAGTGAAGAAGAGATGCTATGCGCTAGCAGTAATTTACAGATATTTGCGTAATATTACAGATATTCTTTCGGTGCTAAAGGGGTAAGGAATAATTTATGAACATGTTTAAGAGTAGAAGGCGGCCAGAAAGAAAGTAGTAGCAGATTCCGCCCGCCGCCTATATTTCTGGACAAGAGAAGGACAAATATATAGCGCCTTCTGCTGTTTAAAAAGTACTGCGATTAAATTTTCGGAGAATCGATATGAACCGTGATACCTATGAATCGATTTTTAACTGCCTTACAATTAATTGTTACATCCCTAATTATAACGCTAAGAAGAGTTCTGTTATCATTTGCAGAGTAAAAGAAGGGGATAAGGACCTCACTTTCCCACCCTTTTACCTGTCAGGACAAGTGCTTCCTGCTTGCTCTCAAACTCAGTATCTGGGACACATCATCACTGATGATATGACAGATGGTGAAGATTTGAATAGACAGCGTCGTATTTTATATATGCAGGCAAATTTGTTGAGAGGGTGAAAGTGGGTCTCTTCAGGGCTTACTGTACCCCTTTTTATACTGCGCCCTTATGGATTAAATTTAAGAAAGCCAGCATCTGCAAACTTCAGGTTGCGTATAATGATTGTCTGCGTATCTTTTTTGGTAAACCAAGATGGAATAGTGCAAGTGAACTCTTTTGTAAAGTACAAGTCATCACTTTTCATGCTCTTTTGAGACGATTGATGTTCAAGTTTATGTCGATTTAAACTTCTTGTAATGCCATTGTGATGATGTTGATTAACCCTGTCCTCAGTGCTGTAAGATACCAGTCTGCTATGTGGAAACACTGGTCTTTTTTAAATATCGTATGTTAATTTTTTTTGTTTTTGTTTGTTTTTTGGATGGACCTGAGTCTAAATAAAAAGATTGATTGATTGATATACAGAAAAATTGACAGAACATTTACTGTAAAGACAAACAAGCCCTTTGTTCTTTTCTGTTAATGCTCAGATTGGTTATTATTCTAAATAATGATCATTTGTCCATCTCTGGCCTCGAGTATTGTGCAGTGTTAATGTAATCAGTTGTTAATCAATTTTTAACACAAACTCATTATTTTTTATCCTCTCAACAGAAACTGGCAGTAAGCAGCTATGTAGCCTCTGCAGGGCGGTGATGATGCTGATGACGATGATGATGATGGTGATGATGATGGTAGTGATGGAGGGCGTCGCCGAGAGGAGAAGGAAAAGTGACTGACTTGCCCTCATACTTCAACACTGCCGGCACTCTATGCCCGTCCTTATTGGACGGCTCGAGTGCTATGTCATCGACCACGCCCCCATCGGCCCAACCCACCAAAAAGGGAAGGAAGCCTGACAAATCAGAGGCCATGGCTGAACCAGTGCAGAGCACCAATGAGGAGCTCAGGACCAAACTGATGGACGCTCAGATCGAACTGCAGCAGGAGCGTGGAAAGGTGAGGAAGAGGAGGAGTTCAATTATTTACTGTATATAGCGTCAAATACAACAAAATCATCTCACAACAAATATAATTAATGAAACAAGCCAACATTTCTAGATGAACGAACCAAGAGAGTGAGAGAGACTCAGGCCCCACTCATCACATGTCAATGACTACTAAAAATCCCAAATATTACATTTGAGAGGAATTTGAACATTTTAATTAAAAATAGGAATAGTTGGGAAAAATACAACTGTAATGATTATGTTTTTAAATGTAAAAATTCATTAATTTATTTAACCATTTACTTAACTCATTCAAATATTCTTTGAACATCTGTCTCTAGCTGTGATTCCATTACAGTTTTTCCACAAAAAAGGCAATATTTAAAAAAAATTTGGACAAAGTGTAAATGCGAAACATGTCCGGAGATCAAAGTAAATTTCTGAATAAATGAAATGTATTATTAAAAAAGAACTTGCTGGAATTAATACACGGAATAAGACACATAATTTTTTATTGTTCTAGATCAGTGTTTCCCAAACTTTTCACAGTCCTGTACCCCTTGTGACATTTAACCTGAATCCATGTACCCCCTACTCCTGCACACTTAAAACACATAATATTGTAATGTAATATACATATATGATTATAATATATAATCAGGATAACTAGAATATTTGCATTTCCTGAAGAAAATGCAAGCGAGGATGCAGGTGCTGGCCCGCGTCGTACTGCATTAGCATTATTGGCATCAGCCTAGCAATAGAAATAACCTAGCAATAGCATTAACCTAGCCTCAACCTTTACATTAGCACAGCAATAGCATTAATCTAGATTTAACATTAGCCTAGCAATAGCAATAGCATTAGCCTAGCATTCGCATTAACCTAGCATTAATCTGGCAATAGAAATGACCTAGCAATAACATTAACCTAGCATTAACATAGTGTAGCGACCCTGCAGGACTTTGGGGGGGATTGATGGGAAGTTGTGGGGGAAGGAGTTGCCCTAGTTGTCGGGCCGCAAACGCTACAATAGCAATAGAATTAGCCTAGCTTTAGCATTAATCTAGAATTAACATTGAACTAGCGTTAGCTTTAACCTAGCATTAGCATTAACTTAGCATGAACCTATTAATAACAATAACCTAGCATTAACCTAGCGTTAATATTGACCTAGTGTTAGCTTTAACACAGCATTATCATTAGCTTAGTAATATCATTAGCCTAGTATTCATATTAACCTAGCATTAACTGAGCAATAACAATAACCTAGCAATAACATTAACATAGCAATAGAATTAGCCATGCATTAGCATTAACCTAGAATTAACATTGACCTAGCGTTAGCTTCAACCTAGTGTTAGCATTAGCCTAGCATTAGCATTAACCTAGCATTAGCATTAACCTAGCATTAGCATTATCCGAGCATTAACATTCACCTAGTATTAACATTAGCCTAGCAATAGCATTAACCTAGCATTAACATTAACTGCTCTATATATATTCTAGTTTCCAATGTTATTGTTTTTAATTTTCATTCACGTACCCCCTATGGCAATTTGGGAATTGCCATAGGGGGTCCCCACTTTGGGAACCTAGGTTCTAGATATTTTTTAACAGTTTGTTAGTGGGATTTGGGAATTCCACTTTATGTATTATTCCTAATAATCTCTTTTGTAATTTGGTTTTCTTAAACCATTTTTCAAATTTTGTTGATTTTGTTTTCTAATAATGAAATTAAATGATTAATATCTTGTCCAGATGAACGTTGTCTATAGTGTGTTCCAGTGTTGAGTGGGATTTTGATGATCAGTGCCTTCTTCCAGGTGTGTAAGCTCCGTGAACGTGTCCAGGAGCAGCGTCAGGCCCGGGAGCTGGAGCAGCACAAACATGCAGTAGCTCTCACGGACCTGCGTGCCAAACTCCACGAGGAAAAGATTCGTGAGATCACTACCATCCGCGAAGCGCTGGCCCGGCAACACGAGTCCGAGCTGAGCCGGGCCATAAAGATCCGGGACACCGAGGTGCAGAGGCTGCAGGGGCTGGTGTACGCTCTGAGGGACGGAGCAGCAGATAAGCTGAAGAACGCTCTGCTGGGAGAAGCTCGAGAGGAGGCCAGGAGAGCCTTCGATGGGGAGAGGATCAAATTGCAGCAGGAGGTGAGCTTTGTGTTGCCACATGCGTCCCCCAAAGTAAATGTATAAAATGACACAAAAATAAACAAAACAAAAGCAAGAATACATAAAAGAAACAAAGAATTACAACATTGCAGAAAAATACAGTAAGAGACAAGAAAAAACACAGAAAATAACACAAAAACCTAGTACAAAAATAAACAAACTGACAACAAAAATACTCAAAATGACTCCAAATAACACAAAAAAGGCAACAAAAATACACAAAATGACTCAAAAAAAATATACAAAATTACAGAAAAAAGTATGCACAAAGACAAGAAAAACACAAAAAAATGACGCCGCAAACCCACAATACTAACAAACAAGAATAACAACAACAGAAATACACAAAAATTACTCCAAAAAATGCAAAATGACAACATAAATACACAATATTATTCCCCACTCGTCACGTCACTGAAGCAATAAAGTGATGAAGCGACGTGTGACTAATTACGGGTGATTTAAGCCACTATAGTCACTGAAGACTGAACGCACCTTTAGAACAGGCTCATATTCCTCAAACACCAGCTTATTTCACACATCAGGGTGAATAAATCACTCTCTTCTGGGTGCTTGCCATGGCAGCTCGAGTAATCTCTGATCCATTAATGATGGCTTTTTATCGCGCGCGTGCACGAAAGTAAGGTTTACATACTCAGGGCTGATTAACCCACTTCATACCAGCTGTAATGGAATCTGATACCCAGAGTTTTCCATCGCTGGGTATGTTGACCCAGAGTTTATGGATAGACTCAGAGTTTGTTAACCCTCCTTTATGGAATACCCCTCTGCTCTAAGGTGTTGGTTACTTATGTTCAGGGTGCATGTGCTGCATCCTGTAACAGGAATACAGTTGTGGAAACAAGAGTTTATAGAGTCAGGACTGAGTTATTGTTTGACTAGTTGACTTATATGCTGTCTGCTTTCACAATGGTGTACAAATACTCTCTTTGAATGCATTGTTTTCCCTTCCGTTGCTTTTCTCCTGTGTATAATGTTGATACATGTGTTGTTGTTTTTCAGATCCAGGAGCAGAAACTGGGCAGGAAGCAGGCAGACGAGGCATTGACCAATGCTCTACAGGCTGATAAGGCAAAAGCAGCCGATCTCAGAACAGCCTACCAGCAGCACCAAGATGAGGTGCATCGCATCAAACGGGACTGTGAGAGGGATATCCGTAGACTGGTTAGTACACACACTATGACCTCACACTGACAGACAACAGCAGACCAAATAGTTTACAGACAGTGGGCGGCTGCAGTAATTTACAATAAAACATGTTTTTTTTGTTTTGTTTTTTAATAATTAAAATGAATGATGGTCAAGAGCAAATATTAAACCATCAACTTACTTAGTAATTACTGTAATAAATATACATAATATTAGTGTGATTACAATGTTCACCTACACATAGTTTTTCTTAATAATCTGAGGTTGAATTATCATGAGCGTCATTTAATCAGACAGACCTGCTGGAGACGATCAATCCTAAAATAGCCCCAAAAAAGAAAGATGTAAAAGTCTGAAGTTTGTTTTGTTCTCGGCGGTAAACACTCCTTTTATTGACATTATTGGAAAAATAATGTGTGCATTGTATTGTGGGTTGTGGAGTCCTGTAGACGGATGCAGAGTGTGGTTTTACTTCATTTTTACTGTGATTTCTTGTGTTTCTTCACCAGAAACAATAAGATATGATGAGATAAGATAACCTTTATTTGTCCCACAAAGGGAAATTTTGCAGTGTTGTAGCAGCAGAGGATCACAGCATAATAAAAATGGAAAATATGTACACATGGGCCTGTAAACGTACCAAATGTTTGAGATAATGTCAATCAACGTAGTTTTTACACTGGAGATCAGAACACACTTTCGAGCTGCAAATTTATCATTTTACATCCTTTTTTTGAGCAAATACCCTTTGAATAATTGATCTATAAAGCCTACACTATGGATTTATCTGGTATAAAAATGTGTTTCCAAACGTTTTAATAAACAGTTGTTATTGTATTTAAATCATTGTGATGACACACATCTCAGTCAATGCTGATTAGAGGTTAATGGAGAAAATACTGTTTTATGTGATAAACTGTAAGTTTAGAATAAATTGGACTCAGATTAGTGATCATTAAAATGTCCAATAAAATCCGTAACATGTTTAAAAAAATTTTTTTAAGTATAAAGGAATAAAACATAAGTGACATATTTTGCTCATATGACATTACTCCAGAAAACATTCATATATATAGATGAGTGTTTATTGGGTAATACATTGAAGACATTTTACCTTTTAACTCCAGCTTTTCTCACTGTTGTGAGATAATCGCTGTTTTTTTCTGTCATGTGTTATGTTTGTCCGCACAAATAAAAGCACTGAGTCATCCAGAAGTCATTAACACCATCACAGACGTCAGTTCTACAGGAAGAATGTTTGAGACTGAAGGTCGAACAGAGGATGGATGGAAAGCAGGAAGAGAAGGAAATACCAACGATAGAAAACTAAATACAGAGGAAAAGGGAAATACCAGCAGGAACAATCGTCTGAGAAACAACAACAAAGCACAATTAATTATTTCATGCCAAGGAAAACTTTTGACTCGATATACAACAATCTAACACAGTCTTAGCCGTAACAGTCTGTTTTCTTTTTTTGTCAAGGCTTTTTTATCCCCCGCCACAAAGTGTGGAAGCGTGGTATAGGTTTGAGCTCCGTCCGGCCGTCCGAGTTAAAGGAGACAGCTTTTCTCAGAACCCGTTTAAGATACGATAACCAAGTTTGTGGCTTCAGCGTATCAATACCTTGATGGAGTTCGAAAATGAGAAGCGTGCAATTATTTTTTCCGGTGTTATTGCTCTTGTGCCATTTTTTTTACTGTATTCGAGGCATCTTCAAAGGGGACAGCTTTTCTGAGAAACCATTTAAGAAAGTTAGTAATTTTATATTCTGATGTGATAATATTTTCTTATGTACACGTCTAACTTCTTAGATTTAGGGCATTTAGGGAAAGGTTGTGAGTTATAATGACAACCAATCTGATGAGAGATGTTGATGACTTTTACTACTTACAATATTAGAATTTCACTATTTTTAATTTATTTTATCAATCCCTATAATGTAATAATGTTTTTATCCAGTGCAATAATGCATATATATTAATTTAAAACTCCTCTATTATTATTATTATTATTATTATTATTATTATTATTATTATTCAGTGTTTGTTTTCTAATTCACTGTTAAATTTTACTTTGTTAGAAATCTATTTTTTATTTTTTTCATCATTTCATTAATCTCTGATTTAATGGGTTTTTTTTCTTATTCAGTTCAATAATGCAAATGTATATTGATTTAAAACTCATTATTATTACTCATTATTATTATTAGTATCCATCCGTCCCTCCATCCATTTTTTGACCAGCTTGTTCCTGTTTTCAGGGTCGTGGGGGTCTGCTGCTCTCGAGCTTATTATACATGTTCTTGTCTCATTCACTCTCCTTCGTCTGCTGTAGATGGATGAGTTGAAGTCTAAGGACCGGGTGGTGTGTGCTCTGGAGCGGGAGCTGGGACTGCAGGCCGGCTATGCCCAGAAGCTGCAGCTCCAGAAGGAGGCCCTGGACGAGCAGCTGGGTCAGGTACGAGAGGCCGAGAAACACAACCATGGAAGTCCCAAGAGAGAGGCTGTGCCTGGGCTGGGGGAGAACCACGAGCTGCTCAACTACCAGGTATGCTCACACACACACACACACACACACACACACACACACACACACACACACACACACACACACACACACACACACACACACACACACACACACACACACACACACACACACACACACACACACACACACACACACACACACACACACACACACACACACACACACACACACACAGTCACTCAATGCTTCGCAATGTATCACCTAAAGTATTGGGACGCGGATCTTGGCCTTCAATGACAATCATTATATTTCACAATGAAATTCCAACTGTAATTGAAAACATTATTCAATGTTTAGGAAATAGTTTGGGGAAACTCACACACTTTAATCTAATGATGATGATGATTATTATTATTATTAATAAGCTGTCTCATCTCTAATTTATCTCAAAATCAAACCATGGGTAATGCTTTAGGACCTTGTATTAGCACGCCAAGACTGAAAGCATGGAAAATGTTAAAAATCCTTAAAATATATTTGATTAAAGGTTTATGAACATTGAACTTGATCATTTGGAGTACATGTGTCAAACACAAGGCCTGGGGGCCAAATCTGGCCCTTTAGAACATCCAATTCGACCCTATAGAGAAATTAAAATGGCAGAAAAACAGGAGTTATCACCTGACTGCATTTTATATCTCAATTAGTTCAATGAAATCCTAATTTTCCAAAATTTCTTAAATTTTTTCTTTAATTATTTAACAGAATTTCCCTAAATTAATGAGAAATTGATCACAAAATTATTAAGGGACTGTTCTACGAAGCTAGATAGTTATATCCTGGCCTTATCTCTGTTTGCTTTATCTAACCAAACATTCTCTGTCAGAGAGAAGCTGTACTACAAATCATGATATCAACTCGCTAAGTTAAACGAGTTGATTTCAGCCTGGCTACATGTGCGCTCTAGTGACAGAAGTGGAGATGATTACAGCGTCAGACCAATTATAGACACACCGTAGAGCAATTTACGTTACAATTGAGGAATACTTCTTTAAAAATACGAAGAATTAAAATCCATAATTCATACAAAAAACTAAACTGTTGCTGCAGTAAAAGCAGAAAATAATTAATGCAGGAATTGATGAGTGTTAATACTTAAATTAGTGAGATTATTAACGGAGAATAAACAGACAATCAGTTTCACTTTTACTTTTATTTTGTCCTTGGCTCAGATGCTGCGTTCATACAGCTCAGCCTACATCATAAGGTGGAATATATTTATATTTTATAATATCTTACAGGCTCTCAGAGTCACCACAAAATACATGAATTAATGAATGTATCAGTCTGAAAGTGCCCGATGCACGCAGGCTTTATCAGCTGACTAATGTAAGTCAGTTCATCAGATATACAGTTTACTGTATATATATTTCCTATAGGATGTCATGGGTAAATGAAAACATTGCATCGATGTCTAAATATTCTCTCTCCTGTCGGATCCACACAGTGACGTGCTCACACAATGATCCTCCTTTTATTTGTCAGGTCATTTTCCAAGAGAACTGATTGGTCAGGAGGCGGAGCTTTGGTACTCGCTCAGATCTTATCCAGAACAAAACCTGGTCCCGACCAGGTCAGGCATTCAGCCTAAGTTACCATGGTGATTTAGCCCGGTAAGACGTTATCCAGCTTCGTAGGACAGGGCACACCGATTAAATCCCGGATGTTGGCGCGATAGGAGGAAATCCAGCTTCGTAGTACAGTGTATGTAATGTGTCACTTATTGCTTGGATACTGTCGTTGACTCGTTCCCTTAGATACTTTAACTATCATTTATATGTAGAAGTTCAAACTAGTGCACATTAATGTTGAAATTTCTTGTTTTCCCGCTGAAAATCTGCGGTGGGAAATTTGTCCCCCTGATTTAGAATATATCAGTAGTGCAACATTAAAAAAATAATTTTCTATAAAGCCTTTAACATTTATCCTGAAGCAAAGAAATTAAAAGTAAACTTTAAAATTATTTAACCCTAAATATTTGATTAGCAGGTAAACACTGAGAAATGACCATAACCTTTAACACATTTCTGCCAAATTCCCACCTATTGTTCATGGTGTATATGGACTAAGATGCATCAATAAATCCTTATGAAAATAAATACACATCATTTCCCCTTTTTTCGTTTTTGCCACTGTTGGGTCCTGGCCCACGAGTTGAAAACCTCTGGCTAAAGTCAGGGCTGAGCCACTGCTTTGTACGCCAATTCTTCCTCTCATCCCATCCCATCACCTCCTCCTTCTTTCATCCATCACGTACCTGCATGTCCACCCTTCTTCAGTTTGTACCGTCCTCCCCTTCCTCTCCTCTCCCCCCGGCTACGCAGGAGGCCGAGGAGCGAGACTCCCGCAGGTTCCAGCTGAAGATCGCAGCCCTTCACTCAGTGATCAGGAAACTGGAGGACAGGAACGCTCTTTTGGCCGACGAAAGGAACGAACTAGTAAGAACAACACAGGAAACACAATTTAAATACACCATAAAAAGTTTGATCTCTGTTTGGCCAGGTAAAAAAATAAAAAGATTAAAAAATTAAGCATAATCTAAACATTGAGGCTCTAAAGTGATTTATTTGCTTGATAAGTACAAATTTCATATTCAGTGAATGCCTTTTTATACAATAACAAATCTGCCTCAGTTGTTCACTAATGGGTCATTTCTTTCATTCCAACACATTTTCAGCACGTCCCATGCACTATAGTCTAAAAAAATTTTTTAACATTTGTTCCTTAATAATTCAATAGTCACACTGTTAAATGTTTAGTTTGATCAGATTAATACTTTTTGAGTTACGGACAATTTTTTAGTGGGGGGGGTATGTGTCGATTTTTGTGCATCCTTATTTTTCTTCCATTTTCAGCTTTCAATATCTCTAAAAGTACACCACATAGGAAACTGAACTTTGGTATAGTAATACAGCTCCACCTACATCCTATCAGGCCATCATAAAATAAAATGCAGCAAGTTTCTTTTCACTGAAACTACTGTGTAGAAGTCAAAGCAACCACGACAACATAATGACGTCATTGTAACAACTGTGAGTGAGAACATTAAGGATAAATCAGATGAGTTACTGACAATACACAAAAATAAGAAAAAATAATTTATCCTATTGTCAGTTTAAACACTGATCAGAACAGATTATATGAAAATAAAATGCCTGTGCATACATAAATATTGCAGGCATTACACATCATAAAATCAAGTGCATCAAATAACCATTGCTAAACATTGAAAGTATTGTAACTACTGAAATATTGCACAAATACACAAAAATATTGATTCAATATAGATATTATTATTTTTTTAAATAGATTTTTTAAATAAAAAAATTGATTTAAAATTGGCACCCAAAAAATAGCGATATATCGTGAAATCGTTTTTTCCACACCCCTAGTATTGAGGAACAATTTTTGGTGCATGGGATGTTCTGAAAATGTGTTGAAATGACATAAAATGACCCTAATATCATATTTCAATTGCTACTATGATGCAGAACATTCAGTCTCAGATATTATCAACTGTACGAGATCTAACTTTTCTGATTGGCTGTACTGTAAGGTTAAATTAGGTTTAAACTCAGTGATTCTGCTGATGGTGAGAGTGGACGTTTGTCTGCAGGTGAAGCGTGTGCGAGAGGCTGAAAGTCAGATGAAGCCTTTGTTTGAGAAAAACAAGCGTCTGTCGAAGAAGAACGATGATCTCCTGCAAACGCTGCAGCGAATGGAGGAGAAGCTGAAGAACCTGAGCCGAGAGAACGCTGAAATGGTGCCTTTCATTCGTGCCTTTTACTATCAGACAGAGAACGTTAAGGGTGGGCGGAGCCTGCTTTAGTCGTTTGTGTTCAATATTGGCTCCTCTTTCTGTTTTTCCCCATAGAAGGAGAAGGTTTCCTCCTCTCGGCAGCAGCAGTGCATTCAAACGCCGCTGAAACGACCAAGCTCGCTGACAGATCTTAGCCACGCCCACGAGGAGCAGGAGGCGGAGTTTCTGAAGCTGCATATTGCTGAACAACAAGGCATCATTGAGGAGCTCACGCAGGTCAGGATGTCCCTCCCAGTGCCAGGTTCATTTAAAGTTAAATTCTTAGGGCTGATAGGATACAGACATTAAGGTTTTAAAAAGCCGATATCACATGTATCGATGGATTACAGATTGTATATCAGTCACTATATGAAATAAGAGCATTGATCTACACAAAATATATATATATATATATCAGAAAAGTAAAAAAAAAGTAAAGAAAAACAACTAATCTAACTAATCTTTAGTGAAATGATCATGTACAATATCTGTAAATCTGCATAATTATTTACTAATGCCAAATAAAATGTGACACAGACAACTACTGTATATTACTCATGAAATATTTATTAATGAAATATTTCCCAAAAAAAAAAAATTAGGTATAAAGTTTGCCTCTGCAATATGAAATGAGTGCATAAAAAGTAGTAAATTAAAAATAATTATTTTTGTGTAGTTGTATATTGCAATATGTATGATTGTCACAAAATCCCACGGCACACCCGGACTTGCCTCACCGCACACCAAAGTGCCACGGCACACCGTTTGGAAACCACTGCTGTAAACAATGAGCTTGTGACTTCTCCCATTGTTGTCTTATTTTAAAGATTACTGCTGATTCTAAGGTTGGGAACCTCTGATATACAGTATACACTTTATTATGATGATTGTGTTTTTTTATGCAGAAAGCTTAGCTTCTCGTTCAGGGAGTGATGGTTTGTTTTGGATGTACTGGTAATAAATTGCATCTGAAGTTACTCACAATGAGCTCTATTCTCCCATGTGCGTAAGTCCTTTTCCTCGTGCGCGTTTCTAACCCTGGAATAAGCACTAGAAATATGGACTTAGTTACATTTGAAGCCACACGGACTCGTGCGTCATGCAGCAGCAGCTGTGATCACTCAGCTGCTGCTGCGCAATTAATTAAAACTCTGACATATGCAGACTTCTGTCCACGTTGGTCACAGTGAGTCAACTATTTTCATACTATGTCCAACGTAAAATCACAGTTTGATCCACTACAGAGTGAAACAAGCTGTCATATGCAGATGATGATGGACCACAAACTGTTCCCACAAATATTTTAATGAGGCACAGCTCAGGTTGCTTTAAACAATTTATATTTAAAACTGCGTATTATGGAAGCCAATAGTTCTGTTTCACTGCAAACATCCCTCTGTATTAAAGCAGGACGCTCTGCGGCCGAGTTATTTCCTCATATTTTCAGCTCATCTAACTCTGTCATGCTTTACAGCGATGATTATTCTGATGATGATGATGATGATGATGATGATGATGATGATGATGATCAAGGAGAGAGATTTTAACTGTGACTCGGACAGAAGAATGCAGCTGATCCTCAGTCACACTGCAATAATCTGATCAATGATCTGATCAAATCAACCTGTTACATTGTTTATCAACAAAGGCCTTTAAAATTAAAAGTGTACTTTATCATTTTCACAGATCTCATTGACATTTACAAGCATTGGGAAAACTCCATGTTCTGTGATTTATAACCAGCCCAAAAAAATGACATCACCGCCTCCTTTTCTTCAGCCCGCCTTCATTCACAGACTACGCGGTTTTGCTCTACTTACGCACGGTGGGCGTGTCAGGAACCTGGACCGGAGAATACACGTAGGAGAGAAGCGCGTAACTGCGGGCGCGCAAAAAAGTGCTTGCGTCCATTTATGAGTACTTTTACTTCTACTTGAATAATTATATTATGAAGTAACAGTACTTTTACTTGGGTAAAATTACGTATGTACTGCTGCCAGGACACACTTGTAAAAGAGATTTTTAATCTCAATGTGACATAAAGGCTAATGAATGAATGAAGTACTGTTGTTGTTTACTCGACCCATCACTGGTTTCAGCCTGTGTTTCTGTGGATGTCGTTGCACATGCGTGAACTGTGAACAAAACAAAAGTTTTTTTGTTTTGTTTTCTTTGCAGGAACGTGACCGTCTGTTGATGTGTAAAAAGAAAGGAAGAAAACCTCTCAAACTGTCAAAAGTGAGTATTTCATGATGTGTGTGTTTGCACAATGGAGCATAACCTAGCAACCAAAGCTGCAGACGACAGATCCATCAGTGCGTTGTGTGTAAAGTTGTGTGTGTGTGTGTGTGTGTTTAATTGGGCTCAGGGGGCCATAATGACATCTTCTCTCCTACTGCGAGCATCATGCTGGGAATGGGAACATACATAACATGGAACACACAGCTTTTAAAAGCATTCGTTTTTGTTGTTGGTTTAAATCAAGGGTTCTCAGCTGGTCTCACCCCGGGACACACATTTTGCCACGGTCATTAAATCGCAACCCAGAATTTTAGAATTCAACAAACCCTATTTGGTTTTTTAAAAATATCTGTTGAAAACACTAACACAGTATATAATCTTTTTTTAAAAACATAAATCTGTGCAACAGACATTTCACTGCATGCCTGTTAAAAGATACATTTTTTTCAAAATCAAATGCAAGTCCAACATGAAAGACTTTAAGTATTTATTTATTTTTGACCAGCTTTCCTGCAACCCACCCAGTACATGTCCATGACACACTTTTGGGTCCCGTCCCACCAGTTGAGAATTTCTGGTTTAGAAGAAAGTGAGTACTTCTATGGAATTAGGTTTTCTAGCATGGTTTGAAAAGAATAATAGCTCCTGTGTGTGTGCGTCGTTGCATCTTTGCTTTCACACTCCTTTGGGATGTTTAATCCTGTGTGATGTTGCTAAGAGGAGGAGGCGTGGCCTCTTTTCTTCCACTTCTCCTCCTGCAGGCTGATTGATAGCATGGAAGGTTAGACTCAGGTTCAGAGTCGTACTCGCAAACCTTTCCGCGCTTTAACAGAAGGAGTTTTTAAAGCAGTGGCAAAGAAAAGCTCCACTCTCTGGGCTTTGGCTGCTACCGTAGCTTGATCTTCACTCAATTCTGTTTTTTTTCCCTTTTGTGTGGGGATGCACAAGGACCATCCTGCCTTTGTAGATTCCTCATAGATTCATCTGAGTGTGTTTGTTTTTAAGTGTGTGGAATTATGACTGAGTACTTCCTCCTCATCCTCTACTTCTCTGCCTTCATTTGTCTGTGTGCTCTGGTCTGCCTTTACTTTTCTGGTTGCCAGGAGATGACTTATAAACATGACGGTAAGGACTGTGAGGGTTTGGGAGTATGTATGGTTGAATTAAGATTAGGGCTGGGACTTTATCGTGTTAATTGCGATTAATTAATTATAGAAAATTGTTCATCGTTTTTAATTGTTCTTTACTTATTTTCTGTCTTAACCCTCTGGAGCCTAAGGCGTTTTTGCTGTTTTTTCACTGCGCTTGATTTTACCTTTATATTTCATATAAGGAAATCCTTAAACCTTGCATGTTTGGTATCATTTTTTTCAGGAGAACCTCCCAAATGTGATTCTGAAGTATTTTCTTTAATATGGCATACTGTATTAACACAGTGGACCTAAAACCACTATGAAAACTCAAATTTGAGTGAGAAAAAGTTAGGTTTTTTTATTATAAAAGTCACAAACATTTTTAACGAATCATTTTTATTCCTTGTATAGCAAATCTAAACTATATATTTCAAAAACTTATATATAGATAAATAAAAAAAAAACACTTATTTATAGCTATTTACAGTGAAATGCAAGCAATGTCTCGGGCAATATGTATAACTATTTACAAAAAAGGTATGAATCACAAATACAGGGAAAGACAAATGATTTGCGCCTCATTGTGTTGATATAAAACAATAAACGAATATACTAGACACTACACTACACTCCATTCTCACTCACTACACACTAACTAGTCAAATTACAGTAATAATCGCAATTATCTCAAATCTTTCAACTCAACCCCTCTTTCTCTGTCTCTGTTTACTTGTCTCTTGAAAACAAAATGCCCGCTGTATGTGGACATTTTGATTGGACAATGGCATTCTTCTTCTCAACCAATAGAAAAAAGCTATCATGTGACATTTCAGCGTTGTTCAAACTTGCTGCACAACACTTTCGCTTTAGTTTTAGAAGCGCTCTGCAGTGGTCTTTCTGCACGGAGCCTGCCCTGACAGCTGAAGAAAATGTCACAGAAAAACACGAGCACATAACTCTACTTTTATTTGGCCTATCAACATGATTTAAAGACTGGTTTGTAGTTTGACATCCGCACTTTCGACATGGGCTTTGCTGCTATTGGCTCTTTAAAATGATCATGTGATCAGGACGCACCAGCGTGTCCGTCGGCCCCAGAGGGTTAAAGGCCAGATTTCCATAATGTAGAAAACTAGATACAATCTAAGAATGCTTAGAAAGGAACCTGCATGTTATCTGCTTTATTTGAAATGGGGAACGTTTCAGCGCATTCAAAATTTTATGTTTCAATAAGTGTTTTCACGTTTGAATAGATCTGTGCTTTCTGATTGTGTTGCGTTTTGTAAACATGTGAATACTATAGGTCCTAACACAGAGCCTTGTGGAACTCCTTCATCAGTTTTGCTGTGGTCTCTCTTAATGTTCTGCTTTGGTATGGGACTTTAACCCATTAAATGCGATTCATTTATTACAGAAAAATAACGCGATTAATCGCATTTCTTTTTTGCGCTCCAACCAGCGTGGAACCAGACAATTTCAAACTAAACTCGTCGGCTTTATCAGTTGTTCTGTTTATTATATGCCACAGATATTCAGACTATTTTACTGTTCAGCTTCCACATCTCTGGAATGTTCTGCACTAAGTGCTATTTTTTTATTTTAATACAAAAACACATTTGTTTTAGAAAGTTCGGAAAAGCATAAATATAGCTTAGGTAAGTTTAAGTTTGTGCTTTGTGAACAATGCAATCATAATATTCTTTATTCATATTGCACATTATGTTTGCACTCATTGATGAAAATAATAAACACTATTTATTGTTTTCATTGATTCAGTCATATACCCAAATCCTTTTAAAACGTTGCTTCTCGTATCAAATATTGTTAGGCGATTCATTTAGATTGTTATTTAATTGAGATTAATTAATTACAAAGTCTCTAAATAATTAGATTAAAATAATTTAATTGAGTCTCACCACTAATTAAGATACGTCATGACGCGTACAATGCATTTAAATATTCAAACTTTGTGTTAACTTAGCTTCAGAATGCAATTCTAGGGTGATTTGTCTGTCTAAAGTTGTGTTCCACCCTCTCTCCTCTGTGCAGAGCCATGTTGTGGAGACATATTTTGGATTTGACGAGGAATCGATCGACTCCGAGACATCGTCCCTGACCTCTTATAACACCGACCTGACGGACCGCACGCCGGCTACCCCGGAGGAGGATTTGGAAGAGGTGTAAATCACGTGTTTGCTTCCTGACAAAAAAAGAAACAGAAACACACAGGGACAGGAAACGGGAGATGGAGCATTTAAGTATGTTGTTTGTCTTTTAATGTGGCAGTGCGTTTCCCGTGAGGAGGCGGAGCTTCGTTTTCGTCAGCTCACCAGAGAGTATCAGGCCCTGCAGCGAGCCTACGCCCTCCTGCAGGAGCAGACCGGAGGAACTCTGGACGCTGAGCGGGAAGCCAGGGTTTGTATCCAGTGCTTCTCAAAGTGTGTGGCGTGGCCCACTAGTGGGGAATGGAGTTATGACAGGTGGGGCTCGACAAAAGGGGACATTTTTGATTATTAACACTAAACAAAATGCCTACACACAAAGAAAGTACTAATGAGAAGCTTAAAAATGTAGCAGAAATGAAAAGAGCATTAAATGATTAGACTGCATTTGATATGCGACTGGGAAACAAATGTAATGTCCAACTAAAGTGCAAGAATAATGATTTATGTCAGCAACGTTTTCTTTATAATTTTGTCACGGATTGCAATGTTTCATTAGTTCCTGTGTTTTTCATCACTTTTTATGAGTTTTGTTTTTAAAATAATGATTAATGAATTGACTTTTTTAAATTAATGTCTTTTTTTTCTCAGTAATTTAAAAGAAAAATCTATGAATAATGAAATTGCTTTTAAACTCCCTGAAATCGTGCCAAAAATGCTCAATACAATTAATTGAGTTAACTATTATAATTAATTTATACTAATATATATATTTACTATTTCACACGATGCACGATATTGGCTTTTTGGCCAATATCGATAACCAATTTCGATCCCGATATTTTTCTCCATGCACATTATTGCAGAGATCATCTAGTTTCTGTAGTGGAAATTACTTACAGAATTATTTGGCAGACTCTTTATCACGCCGGCAAATGTAGACATAAGACGAAGCTGAATTGTTCAATTCAATTCAACTTTATTTGTATAGCGCAATTTACAACAAAGTCATCTCAATGAGCTTATATATATATATGCATATAACTTATTATAAAGTTGACGAATCTCTTCCCGTTTATTGGTAATCTAACAGTGACTACAAGGTCTGTAAATGTGACTGTTCACAGACGAGCCCATGTCCGCTCTAGTGGTTACAATATATTATGATTCAGTCCTAGTGATGATGTCACATAACTAATCATTCCTTGTGCAAAATAAGAAAATAATGATTCATGTCTGCATGTGAAGTGCAGCGGTTACTTGTTCCATGTTTGTTCAATATGTTTGAAAATGTGTTATTTGGAGGTAATGGGCACAGGTGAAAGTTCACCTTTGTTCAAACTGCTGTAATCCAATCAAACATTCAGACTCTGACTGATGAATTACAATTATGGCGTAATTATAATTGTAATTTTAAAAACCTTTTGCTGTCGTATATGTAATTAAATTGTAATTGAGTTTAGATAATTTACTTTGTAATTGGAATTGTCATGAAACTTCTATAAAGATTGTCAATTATGATTCAACACAAAACTGTTGAAACCTATAAAAAACCTATATTTTCATTGATTACAAAGCTTAATAAGGTAATCAATAGAAAGGAAAGAAATTAGATGATAGACATTTGTTTTTAGTGTATTTTGCACATGATTTAGGACCAGTTATCTAATTTCCCTAATTGTAATTTATTTGTTAAGCTAACATGAGAGGAAGTTTAACTTTTATTAGGTTATTTATTTAATTCTCAGTAATTGTGAATTGAAAATTAGTAATTGAGAACCTAATTATAATTGACTTTTTGACGATAACAAATAATTGTAATAGAAAAAATGCTGGTCACTGTAATTGTAATTGAATGTGGGTAATTGAAAATGTAATTGTAACTGCAAAATGTAATGGAATCCAACCCTGACTGACCTTGTGTTGTGCAGACACGGGAGCAGCTGCAGCAGGAGCTCAGCAGCTGCCAGGCTAAGGTGGTGGACCTGGAGAAGGCTCTGGCTGAGAGGGGTCAGGTAATGAAGGACAGGAGGTGGTCTCTGGCTGCTGTGCTGCATGTGTGTGTGGCTGCTCTGCTCTGCTGGCGTTTAACGGAACAGCTCTGCACCTCAGTCCTGCATGTTTAACGTCACCACAGCTCTCTGCATGCATGGCCTTCTTCACCCTATGAGCTTCCTGTCTGTGGTCGGTGTTTCTCACCTTTTTATACACTGTATATGTATAAAAGCTGTCCCAAAATGATTAAATGTACATTTTCAAGTGTTAATGTAAAATAGTTAATCCGAAGCAGAGCCAAATGTCTGTGGAGAAAAGGCATCAATGGTAATATAATGAGAACCTTTCTGTTTTATGGGTCAATGATGTGACACCTAAATATTTTGTCCAACTGCATGTATTTGAGTTGAAAAGGTTTGAATGGGTCATTTCAACACATGGCCCACGTACTTCTGTCTCAAAAAAATCTGATTTGGTCCAAAATTTAAAAAAAGTTGCATAAAGAAAAGATGTTTTACATCCCAGGACGAAGTATTCTTTAGATTATAAATTCAAACAGGAATCAGATTTTTTTTTTTTTTTTTTTTACATTCCCACATGCAGCTATAGGCCAATGGTAAGAGTAAAAAAAGTCTATATATATATATATATGTGTGTGTGTGTGACTAATCATTAGTGATGTGAACAGTCTATGTTCATAGCTCAGAGCTGATTAAATTACAGGGAGCTGAGGCATATGCTAAGTTGTTTACTGAAGGCCCAAACATGTTCCATGTAGGTGGAGCTGTATTAATACACCACATTTCAGTTTTCTATGCAGTGTAATTTTTTTAGACATTAGAAGCTAAATATGGAAGAAAATAAGGACACACAAAAAAGCGACACATACCCCCCTCACTAAATTGGCCATAACGCAAAGAGTATTCATCCGATCAAGCAAAAAATGTACATTGTGCCTATTGAATAATTACAGAGAAATTGGTACAAATTTCTGAATTTTTTGAGACTGAAGTGCTGAAAATTTGTTGAAATGACATGGAATGACCCTGGTGTCTTATTTAAAACCAAAACCTGTGACATTTGTTTTCACATGTTGTCTAAAAGAACAGAGGTCAAAGGTCAGACAGGCAGAAGCAAAAACTTCTGTTTTATTTGTAATAAAACGTAGGAAATTGATTTTTTGTGCGTGGAATGTCCTGAAAATGTGTTGAAATGACATGGAATGACCCAAATGCATGAGCAAAAAATACCAAATATGTAGTAACTTAGTATAAATGTGCTCATTTTAATTTAAAAAAAAAAAGAAATTTTAATGTTACTTACTAAATTACTTCTTTATTCTGTTATTGAAAGTGTCTAAACATCACTGTCTGACCATGACTGCTGTTTTGGAAAAAATATTTCAAAATCTGTTCAAACATTTTTTTCCAGATTTTAGTTATATTATATGGTTCTGTATAATATTTCAAAGTATTTCTATTTTTATTTCCATATTCTATAACAGTTCATGCAAACCTTGCCCGATGTACTCATTTTATGAAATATCATGCTGTGAAAATCCTTCTACGTCATTATATCACCACTATGCTTTGATCCCTGCATGTATGCTGTTCAAACGGGTCGTGATCTGAATGCCTTCTGTCATCCTGAATGCAGTGGATGCATCAGGATGACTTTGTTATGTCACGCATGAACTCCTTTTCTCTGCAACAATAAACTCATACTGCTGCCATTCTGTTCCTGTCTTTTTGTGTCCGTTTATATTGGCATCGCTCTGATCCCGATGGAGGATGTTATTTATTCGCTTCCCCTGGAGTGGATCCACGCTGCGCTGATGTCTCGTTTGCTTGTTGTTATGACAGGATTCTAAGTGGGTGGAGGAGAAGCAGTTCTTACTCCGGACCAACCAGGAGCTGCATGAGAAGGTAGTGTGTGTTGCATTTAAATCTCCGGCTTAGGGTTTGTCACAGTAGGAAGGAGATGAAACATGATACTCAAATAGTACAGTAGGCTGAACAATTTTGGAAAATAATCTAATTGCGATTATTTTTCCTCAACGTCGCGATTGCGATTTAATATGCAATTATTTTTTCAAGGGCCTCTTGTCATGTACAGTATTTTTCAATGAACACAACCAATAAATCAATCTGTTTCATAATAAACCATTTCGGATGTATTTAAACTTTAAATAAATATAAAATATACATTTTAAAGCACAGATTACAACATTAAAGCAAACACATCTGTGGCTTTACCTCTTCAACATATCTAACTAACTTCACGTTTCATGAAACATGTGGACTGCACTTCTTAAACACTCTGAACTCAACAGGACAGGACAAGAAAACTTTGCGATTAGAAAGTTGCATTTTATGATATCGCGATAATATCGAAAATGCAATTAAACGTTCAGTCCTAGTATGTAACATATTTACACATATATGCTACAGATGAAGAAGAAGAATAGTTGTGTACATTTTGAATAATCTCACTTAAAAAGATGTTTTTGTTTGGTATATTAGAACAAATATTAAAGTGGTTTTTTTATGCTTGTATGAACTAAATACAATCAATAGAAGATGCAGCAGTAACTAAAGAGTAACTAAAACCTGAGGCTATGGCAGATGTGCGTCTAGGTTGGAAAAATCCTCATTGTGTGCAAATTGTGAAAGAAAGAGATTGACGATAACTGGAACTTTGCAGCCTCCGCTACCACCTCAATGCTAAACATGTAGCAGCTAGCACAGACAGCTAGTGCAGACACTCGGACAGTGCTAGCTCCAACATGCTGCGAGCACGCCGTGTCTCTAATCCACACTGGACAAGATTCAGAGCCAAAATCATTAAGTCCATGACTGACAAATGAACATAGTCAGTGGATGAATATTATTATGAGGAGAGAAAAAGCAACAAGCTTGTTCAATAATTGTATTGCTCATAAAAGTGTTCTTACTGCTTATGATATGCTAACTTAAAGCACATCATATGGACCTGATGTTTTATTTCATTTGTATATTCTGTTATTTGGAGATTGAAAAAATTAAACATCAATATCCCCCGATGGTAAAAACTAAAGGTGTCAGCAGCCCTTTGTCTCAAATACAGAGGAATTCATGGTAAATGGCTACGCCTGCATCTGTTCAAGTCTGTTAAAAACAAATGATCTTATATAGCCACTTTTTTAAATCAATATTTTGATCTGCCACAATAATGTAATTAATTTAAATGAAAATACCTCAAGTTGAGGGCGTTTCTCAGCAATTCTTTGGTTGATAGGGATGGTCGGCGATGTGTCACAACCCGGTCATGACTGTGACAGCTCAGTGAAAACAAACCATTGTCAGCACTGGTCAGTGGAGTCAAGGCCGCCCCATACTGCTGCACAGGCTGTAATATCACCAACTTTATCATTGTACTAGTCGTTAGAGCTACTATCTTTACCAGGGAGCAAATATTCATTCCTGGTTATTGTTTTCCTGAGTTTTATTGGGCTTTATTTACTGGCAAGTAGTTCCTACTACATTCTGCCAGTCGGCAGCATGGCTTAGAAACCATTTACACAATTTGTGCCAGAAATAATTATAAATATCAATATTTGCTATCGACCAGTACAATGATAAACTTATATTACTGCCTGTGAGAAGGAGTGTTGATGCAAGAGAGTTCTCTCGCTTTGATACTGCTTTTCCCATTGGTTTTCAAAAGTGCTCAGATCTCTGAAAAGACATGGTCCCCCAGAGTGCGTTGTTCCCGGGTAGAGTCCTAATTGCGCTAGAGACCCTGGAAGTCAGGGGAGTGGGGAAGTATAGAAGATCTCTCGCTTTTGCAGGGTTTCCATTGACGGTATCGGTTTCCATTGAGCACTAACCTGACATGCACAAATGCCAGACTTGCACTTTTTTGCTAGCATCCTCACGAGATCGCCGACAAAATTCAATGGTGGCCAAATGCTCCCTCTCTGTGCGTGAGTTGATGACTCTACGCTGTGATGACTCCTTGACTCAATCCGTGTCTGCTTTGTGCTTACGTCACATTTTCAGAGCAGGGCTGTTTATTTGGAACCTTAACAAATGAGGTACTACAAAAAGCAGTACCAGGTACCACGGAGGAGGTACCTTTCCCCAGTGGAAACGCGCAAAAAGAAAGTAGAGTAGATTCCGCCAGTGGAAACTGCTTCTCCTACCGGTTTGTAAAAGTGCTCAGATTGGGCCGAAAGTGGCATCAGCGTAATGCCCTGTCTCCTTGAATTTGAATATGTGTAATATGAACAATATAAACACGAAAGATCCCTGGACAATAATGACAAACGCTGTTAAGTTGGAAATATCAACAGGCCGACCGAGCTTGTTGATGTTTTTACACCATTCGACCTATGAGCCCCCCCACCCCAGGTCCAAGAGTGTGAAAAGGCTCATTAGATTAATTACAGAGCATAATCAGTTAATCGCTCCACTGTTTTTATTTTTTGTTTTGTTTGTGCTATTTGTTCACCTGTGGTGTGTTTGTGTGCAGATGTGCGTCCTGCTGCAGACTGAGTCGCGGTTACGCTCTGAGGTCCAGGACGCACGAGACCAGAACGAGCTGCTGGAGTTCCGAGTGCTCGAGCTGGAAGTAAGAGACTGCAGTAACTTCAAAGTGCCGCCAGAGGGCGACAACAACAGCTTCAACTCCAGACTCACTACCTACATACAGTGACACGCCCTCTGTGTCTCATTGTCCACGTGTTTTTGTTGAGAAGAATAGACTTTTATTTTTTAATAAATAATAATAAAATGTATTTAAGTTCATCATTCACTCCACCCTCATTCCTTTGGCTTGTTTCTTTTTTGTTTTTATGTTGGTTTTTTTTGCACGTGACACCTCCTTTTTGTTACATACACATCATATAAAACCTGCTTTGAATCTTGCTAGGGTGTTTTTTTTTTTTTTTGTTATTACAAAACAGTTACTATAAACACATTTTGAATAAGTAAAAAGTTATACCAGCAAAAAATGTTGACTCTTAACTCCATTAGGCCCGCTGTCTTTATGTCGTCTCCAGTTAGCCATGTGATCCAAGATTGTCCATTTAATGCACATAGAATTTAATGGTTTTAATGGCAAAAATATTTTTGAAATGATTCAAACTAAAACAAATTATAATTATTAAAAAAAAATAGATTTTGAATTAGATTTGAACTTTGAATAATTTAATAGCAAAACAATTGTAAACAATAATGTTTCAAAGTTATGGAAAAACATTTAGATACATTGTCGTATTACTTTTTAAAAATGATAAATAGTCGAATATGGGAATGTGATTTAGTTTTTTTATTTATGTATTTCTATTTTTTCCTATATATTTAATGTTTTTTGTTTTTGTTTTTTTTTTTAATAAAAATATATTTCTGTAAACAGAACTTTAATCAATATATAATAAAACTTAAAGCATCCTTTTGATTAATTTTCTTAACTTTATTTTTGGTTTCAAAGCCTGATTCAGGGGTTTTATCATTTTTATTAATCGTGGGATTTAAAGGATTAAAAACATTTCAAAAGTTTATTTGACAACTATTATAGACTTATGGTTATGAAGGCTCTGGTGTCACCAACCACCGTGTATCGTGCTGCTGTGTCTGTAAAGTCTACATGAGGAGGAAACGCCACATCTTGAGTTCCAGCATGTATCTTCATTATTTGAAATCCCATTTAAAATCTTAAGTTTCCGCCTTCCTCACTTTGGCAGATCCCGACCCATATTTCAGTGTCATGTGAGTAAAACTCCTCTCCCTCCCATTTTGGATACTCAATATGCCTTTCACTGCTCACGTGATCACATTGAAAAGTTTATTTTAATGATTTACATCCAATCATTGTTCATACACGTGAGGATTCAGACTGATGTGTCATGGTTTTGTGTAGGAAAGGGAGCGCAGGTCTCCTGCTCTAAACCTGCACATGTCAGCATTCCCTGAGAACAGCAGCAGTGCTCTGCAGACTTACTGCCACCAGGAAGGAGTCAAGGTAAAACACACACACACAACACTTATTGTCACTTTGAAAGCTGTGTTACAGACTCACTGCATGGTGTGACCTTTTTCTAGGATGTAATCATTCCTGATCTGATGAAGAAGCTGGATATTCTGGGCGATAATGGGGTTAGTTTAAAAGAAAACAAAAACAAACTTAGGTCAGTGAGTCAACGACTGGGAGGAATTAGATTGTGTTTTTATATATTTTCTAGAATCTGAGAAATGAAGAGCAGGTTGCTGTGATCCAGGCTGGGACAGTGATCTCCCTCTGTGAAAAGGTAAGCAGACCGTCAACATTATTTCAGGATGTAATTGTATATATTTTACACATAAATACAGTCTAAGCCAGTGTTTCACAAAGGCAGTGGCTATCCGTACGGTTGGCGTATCAATAAACCAACATTCTATCCTTATGCAGCGCCCCTCATTGGCCAGTTTAGGTCACGTTATATGGTCAGTCATTGGCCAGTTTAGGTCAAGTGACTAAGATCAAACCTAACCGTAAACTTAACCCTAACCCAAAAAAATGTTGCGATATAGGGTTATACCCTAAACCTGACCCAAACCCTAACCCAAAGATGCTACGTACTTTGGTAAAAATATGAATAGCACCACCAGGGGTTGTCCGTACGGCAACCGTACAAATAGACACTTTCTTTCTCAAATGGGGGTACGTGATGGTGCTACAGGGGCTACTTGAGAGAGAAAGAGTGGAAAATTAACGGGAACACTTTAAGTTTTATTCATACAGGGTGACATTACGCTGTCATTATTATGACATGACACCTGTCATTAGTATTATAAGGTGTCATGAAGGCTGTTTTTAAGGGTTGTTCATTACCCAAATCCTAACCCTACCCAACTACAAGCAGGGTTAGGAATTGGGTAATGAATAACCCTTAATAATGCCAACAACCTAGCCCAAAAATGCCAACATAGCTCCAAAGGTGTCATAATTTTGCGAACAACACTTAATAACAGCCTTGGCCCCTTATTCATGCTAATGAAGATAACAACAGTGCAATGTCAGCCTTATGTATACAAATTCAAGTAAACTGTTACCAAATTAACAAATTCAATCATTAAAAATATGGGAATTGAGAATGACAAGAAAGATAAAAACTATAGAAATAAATCTATTCAGGAGGCACTGAATACTGCGTGTTTAATTCCAATTATTTACAAAATGAAATACTTTAAAATGTGTGTCACTCATTCATGTCATCATTATGCTCTATAGTTGTTTTTTCATCATATTTTAGGCAAGCTGTTGTAGTCCAACAAAGGGGGTACTTGGATTCAGAAATAAGAAAAAGGGTGTACTTGAGCCAAAAAATATGCTATATAATGAATATTTAGCTGTTTTTTACACTTCTGTAGTGGCTGAAGCAGATCGATAACACTGAGGCTGCTCTCACTCAGAAGATGATCGACCTGGAAAACGACAAGGTATGTTTGGGTAACACTTTAATCACATTGATATAACACAGTCTGTGAAGTATAGAAGGAACTAAGGGTGTAAGAAAAAAATAGCAATATAGTGCGTGCGATTATTGTATCAATCCAAAAAATCTCCAAATTGATTTTTTTAATCTTGTTTTTTAACAAAAAAAAAAACATTTATTACGCTAAAAGTGCGTTCACCTCGAAGACGACTGTGGCTTCCAGCGACTCAATCCCGAGTCCTGAGTTGCTGGAAGTCGCTCAAAGTTGAAAAATGTCAACATTTTAAGCAACTTCGAGTGATGCTGTGTCGCAACAAGCAATGAGTTTCTCCCTACGCCACTCCCCCGTTCTTCACTGTTTGTAGAGCTGGAGGCTGCACGGAGAGGGCTGTACACTAGGGGTTGAACAACTTTATCATTTTAAAAGTCGATTTTATGTGCATAGTTGAGTCGACTAGTCAATGACGTCATCAAGAGCCGAAGACGATGCTCACGGGGTGGTGGCCGAGTGACATCCTTCAGTGAAGGAAGCCGAAACTACCGTAAAAACAGCCCAAACAAAGTCCAAACGCCCGTCTCTGAGGAAGCCTCGGTGTTCTTGGGTTTACTTAGATTCTATAGCATGTCCTGTGTCCCAGGGGCTGGCGGTCGTCCGTCTTCCCCCGCTAACAGAGCCTCCGACCTGCGCTGCTGATTTTTTCCAGATCTTCCTAATACACAGACATGTTACCACTACAACTAACGTTCCTACCAGTTGCAGTGTGAGCTCAGGTTTAGGAGGCTGACGATCAACACCGTTTGTCAGTGTTGAGCGACACTAAAGCAGGGAATCATTATGGGTCTGTTATTAAGGCCAAGAAAGAGGTATAAAACATTAAAAGTGAGGCAAATCGCACACCTACCGATCAGAGAATCAACGGGTGCATGCAGGCCCGGTAGAGGGCAACAGGAGTGCACAAGCCAGGTAGTGGGAGGAGCACAAACCAGTAAGGAATGAGAAATGCTTGATGTTGTGATGCCTTCCATGCAGGGGCACTAGGACCTTCGTTTGCTGTGGGCAAAAGTCAGGTACTGCGACTTGTCGACATCACGTGGACAAAGTCGTGAGACAACACTAAAGTCGACTAGCTGACTAGTCGACTAGTTTGTTCAACCCCTACTCTACACTTCTTCAACTAACTGGGGGCAAAATGAAAGTGGCATACACCTTGAATAATACTTTTAAATTCTTAGTATATTTTGAGTGACCTCACCCTCCAGTAACTCCGTAAGTACAATTGGCGCTGTCTATGATAAGTGCTGTTAACGTACGACCGGAGAAGAAGTGCAGCCTCCTGCTCCACAGACACATACAATGTTGTGTCGCAGGAGCGATGAAGCGACCAAAAAGTTCTTCAAGCGACTCATCACGGGTGATTTAAGCGACTATAGTCGGTGAAGTTGCGTTCGGTGTGTATGCACCTTAACATATGCATAGCGCGTAAACGTTTGGTCACTAGTAGGTGTCAGTGAATCACATCAGGCCTTGATAAACTACCTCAATGCAATTTAGCTTGGAAGTTTTAAAAAAATAAAAAATTAAGAACCTAACAGAACCAGAATCTTTTGTAGAAGCAAAAGTTAAACTTTTTTTTAAAAAAAATGTAAATTGACAGTTTGACAAACTTGCCACTTGTTTTTAATATTTGTACTTGAAAATGACATTGTATTTCATAGCATTTTGCACTTGTAGTTATTGATATCGTGATATATCGCAATGTCTATTGTTGTATTGTTCAGGATGTATCGTATTTTGATAGGCAAATCGTGAATCGTATTGCATCGTCAGATTCATGTTAATGCACACCCCTAGAGGTAACTAATGAAACACTAATGCTGCTGTTGGATTAAACCACACCTCGCTCTGCGTTCACATGCTGTTATTATTTATTATAGGAGCTGTTCAGTAAGCAGAAGGGCTTCCTCGAAGAAGAGTTGGACTACAGGAAGCAGGCCTTGGACCAGGCCTACATGGTACAAAGCAGTAGTCAGCGTGTAAATACTGTAAATATTACTGTACACAGAGTAAAGGGGTAAGAACAGGACACATATTCATTCAAAGCTTCATGAATCATCACAAACGATCCATGATGGTGTACTTTGTCACGTTGTGCGGGGGATACTGCATCTTACAGAAATCTGAACTGTGGTAATATCCTCTTTAAATTATATCTTCTCTAATTGTACTTTTAGAGTTGACCAAACTCTGTCTTTCATTCTATGATAAAAAATATGAAACATGAAGACATATAAAAAGCTGATTAAAGGAGACTTTGATTAACTTGCTAAATTTTCAGTTTTTAACAGTTTTATTTCTGGTAGGGATTATTTATCAGCTTTCTTAAGAAATATTTTTATCGAATAAACAAAATTGAATAGTAGGACTCGCCACTTGAACCTCTAACTGTTTTCTTTTGTCAATCTTGTTTTTAACTCTCCTATTATCCTCACACATTTTACCCTTGGGGTCAAATTGACCCCAGAGGAACATTAATGCGTACAATATGTGTTCAATCCAATTAAACTTTGTCTATACAGCGCGAATTACAATAGTCATCTTGAAGCACTATCAAAATATGAAATTCTTAAGGAAAAAGAAAAAACCCAACAAATCCCGTTCAGCACAAAATATCATCATGATAAATTTATGCTTAATAAATTTCACTCATCAAATTATAAAAAGTCATGAAATATGAAGCAAAAAAAAAGTTCACTATTATTTTTGAATGATTAACATAAATGGGGTCAAATTGACCCCAAGGATAATAGGAGGGTTGAGAAATTGGGAGTAATAAAAGTTGTGGTTATGTAGAGCAACAGTTAGATGTTCAACAATAAATAAGATGCAAAAGAACAGAATAGCTGAGTATTTAGTGTTTCACATTTCTGCCATGGTCACAGCAGTGTATGTTTGTGTGCTTGTAAATCTTGTCTGTGTGTGGTTGCATGTATGTATCTGCATGTGCATGTACATATGTGCGTGTGTGTGTGTGTGCGTGTGGCTGGCTGTGCAGAGGATCGAGGAGCTGGAGGCCACGCTGTATAGCGCTCTGCAACAGGAGCAGCCGGCATGCCGCCAGGTGGCTGAGTCGCTGACAGACAGGCAGAGGGAGGAGCTGAGGCTTGCCGTGGACAAGCTGCGGCGGCAGATTCTCAGGCAGAGCCGCCAGTTTGACAGTCAGATCTTACAGGAGCGCATGGAGCTCCTACAGCAGGCTCAGCAGGTAAGACTCAGAACAAAGTCAGCCCTACAGTCCAGTCCTCCCTGACCTCTGACCCCACACGTGCTCTGACAAAGATGCAGTATCCCTGTGCCTGCTCCCTGTAGTCCTCATGGTAAAGCAACAGTCCACAGATACAGAGGATGTGTGTCTGTGTCTGTGTGCGTGCGTGCGTATGGGGGCTGGATCTATTCTAAATTAATGCGCAGCAGTCTATCGCACATGTACCTGCCTACCTAACTTGCACTAAACTTACCTAATTAAAGTAGTTAGGTGTAGTGGCAGATGTGGCATGAGTGAAGCTACAGCGGTCAGGCGCGCTTCACTATCTAGCATCGTCTGCGTGACATGTAAACATTAAAAAAATGCTAGGTTTGTACACGCGTACAGGTCAGTAAGCTTGTATGAGTGTTGAATTTGGGGGGTGGATCCAAAGAACAGAATGGATCCACCCCCCATATTCAACACTCACACAAGCTTACTGACCTGCACGCGCATACGTGCCTAACAGTTTTTAAAAAAATATATTTATGTTTGTTAGGTGTCATCTCGGTGTGGCGTATCTGTGTGCATACACTTTAAAGTGTGGCGTAGGTGTGGTGTCTGCAAACGTGTTAACACGTCTGCAAGCACACATGCGAATGTGACTTGTGCATTGTGCCCGTGTATCCATTCTAAGTCTATAGAAAATGTAGATGTAATGTCAGATGTTGGTTAGATTGCAGATGCAGGGTATAAGTTTGATTATGCGTTCGATGGACTGGTGTGCATTAATTTAGAATGGATCCACCCCCCATAGCGTGCGTTTGTGTGTGTGCGTGTGTATGTGTCATTGTAGTTTGTATCAACCCTCTCCTTCAGTACCCCTTCTCTCTGAAACCCTCAGTTGTTTCATAATTATCATGACTTGTGCAGTTGTTCATTAACTACATCTCATTCACAAACTCCTTTAACTGTATTATCTGCAGCTTATTGAGTCTCCCTCTAAATGTGCGTTCACACTGAACTTGACTTCAGCGACTCTGAGTTAAGTTCAAAGAACTTATCTCATTTAGGTGTTACCAATTGAAACAATTCAATTAAAGGAGCATCGGGCAGGATTTGTGAAAAAATAAACATTTATTGGTTAATGAAGCGTTTTAAACCAAAGAGAATGATTCCACACATATGTCTACCTATTGCCTTGAACAGATTGTGTGATACATTTTGTACTGCTGTTTGTGACGTCAAATGACGCTGATGACGGTTCGGAAACGCGGCCCGCTACCGTAAATGCAGAATGAGAAGAAGACGGCTTGGAGAATGAAAGAAGACAAGCACAGTGGACTAAACTACTGTTTGGTTTCACAGATGTACGCAGAGGCATGTGCAGTAAACGGTCACATGAAAGGCGAGTAAATAAATAACCGTGTCACAGTTGGAGAGGCGGATCGAGCCGCATATTCTTGTCCGAGTCCGAACCTCATTTTTTTCCTCAAAGAATCGATATATTTACTTTTGTTTTAGTGGTGGTACCCATTTTATTAACAAACAACTGTTTATGTCAACGTCAGAGGTGCAGTGCAGATGGCTAGTTACATTAACCATCGTGGTGTCACTATGGAGTCTGATTTCTTGATCCTGCTTTATGCTCTTTTAAGTTGGTCCAACTATTTAGTTTTTTCAAAATGTCTCAGAGTCCTTAACCAACACACGTCATAGGTCTGAACCTAATGTTTGACATTCAGGATTTAAAGACTGATTCAAGGTTTTAGATTTGGAGAAACTAACCACTGATGTCTTTGCTTTGCAGAGAATTCGAGAGCTGGAGGACAGGATTGATTTGCAAAAGAGACTAATAAAAGAAATCGAGGAAAAGGTATACACTGGCTTCTGTGATCTTCAAGAACAAGAGGAATAAGAAATGTTAATAAAAAGACTAAATTCATTCTCTGTTGGTTTTTTCCCTCTCTCCCTTTTGTGTTCCTTTAGTTTTTGTTCCTCTTCTTGTTTTTCTCTTTAGCATTTATTCTTTGGCCTTAGAGAAAAGGACTGTGAACCCACTTCAGGTACTTCTGTTAATGTATGAGGGGATTTGGGAACATAGTGTTGACACTTTTCTGATGAAGACATTTTTTCACATTTGTGTCTCGTTGCCAGGTGTTGAGGAGCTGTGGAGCAGAACGTGGTCGAAACAAATCCTTTTTTTATGCATTTGTACACAGTTAAACAAACCTGATGGCCTTTTTTGATACAATCGCACTTTTGCAGAAGATTGCTATGAAGAATTCAAACCTCTTTGAGAGTTTTTATAGATCACCAGATACTCCTGAGAGAGAAAAAAAGATGTATTTATGATGAACATCCTCTTAAACCTGAGACTTATCAATAGGAGTAAACACATGGATTTACCACAAAGGAAACTATGAATGGGAGGATTTACGACAAGGCTCAGTCTCCACTGTGGAGAGGATGGAGAGATGGAAGGAGGAGGAGTAGAATCCAAGTATGCTAAACGCCAATGGGAGATTCTGGCTAGCAACTGTGGCATCGCTACGGAAACGACAAAGTTCACAGATTAAACAGCGAAGGCATCACATGCTTTGTGGTAATCGATTGGATTCAATGGAAAGAAAAACAATGGTAAATATTTAACTTTAATTTATTTTATCAAAGTGCTTAAGTATTTGTTTGTTTCCACATAAAAGATGTTGATTCATGGCTTTTACAGCATTTGAATGAGATGATTCATCTCCTGCCAGTGAATATATTACAACAAATTCGTCATCCAGTGAGTCATTAGCATTCAAGGATTAGACAAATTTCCTTTTTTTAAAAAAAAGATAAATAAATCAAAAGCTAATGTTGACACAATTTCCATTAGAATGAAAATAAATCCGCTAACACACTCTGGGCTCCAGTGAAACAACAATGCCAAACAAGCACAATGTAAACACTCATAAATGCATAAAGACTATAGCAGGAGGGGCTAAGTATTTGGACAGGCATTAATCGGAAATAAAAATATTCAGCTCTCATTCAGTGTGTGACTTTAATAAAGAAAGAAGCTCAGATGTAGATAAGCAGACTTTGTTTCAGCTCATTGAGGACCTTCATGAGCTGAGTACATTTATCAAAGAGCAAGTCTACAGTTACCAACAAGTGAATACATTGAAGAAACCAAGACGTTATATTTTATAAAACCAAAAAAATATATCTGCTCTTTTCAATTCAAAATGTCTATTCTTCTAATGTAGTTTATGAAATGTCTATTAAAACACATACAAGTTGTTTATATACACCATAAAATGTGTTTAACGTATTACCAATAAACAAAATATAGGGACATTTCTGTTTATTTATTTATTTTAAAGTACTTACTTTAATACCTAAAATACAAAGCATCCATGTTCGGTCGGATCTGACGTCAAGTCGTTGATTCCGGTGTAGCGTTTGGAAACCAGAGGATGAGTTTAGGAGGACATTGAATTGGTTTAGAGGAAAATCTGCTGGAGAAATGCCCCTCAGTGAACCGGCTCTAGTATATATGAACTGTTGCGAGAGTTTGCTGGTAAAATTGATGACCGGTGTCGCGGTCTGAGTTTACCTCCGAACTGAAAATATAACCCTAACCCTAACATAATCCAATAAACAAATAAAACACGTGTCTGTTCACTCTGAAAACAAACAACTAGCAAAAATTCATCATTCGGTAGTGCGTATGTGCGCTCATGAGCGCATATGCGCATATACAATCTCAGTACGATTTGGACTCAGTACATGACACCGGTGCCCTTTAAAAGAGATTTGAGGGGTAATTTTTCATGAAAAGAAAATGAAAAGAATATATACTGAATAATAAAAACTTTAAAGAACGGACAAATAACAACAAAATGACACCAAAAACACACAAAATGATGATAGAAATTATCTTTATTAAAACAAAAACTGAAAACACAAGAGTCAGTCTTGGTTCCACACCAGGAGGGAGATGACCTTAAATGACCTAATAAAAACTATAGAAATATATCTATTACTAAATACTGTTTCATTCCACTTATATTTCTTTTTCACTCCGTTATTATGCTCTATAGTTGTTTTTTCACAGAATTCTGAGCAAAATGTAAAAGTGGGACAAAAGGGGGTACGTGAGCCAAAAAAGTTGAAGAACCACTGTTCTATGATACGTAGAAGAAAACGGGAGGAGAATTAGGAGTAACCTGAGATATGTGACTGATGACTTGCTACCAAGCTGTTGACATCATTAATAATAGATAACTGTTTGTAAAATGCATAGATGATTTTTCTTAGTGTTTAGCGTTTGTCCTAATGTGAATTTCAGTGTGGCATTACAAGTAAAGAGACCTGGGGGAGTGGAGGCCGACACATGGAAGTTTAGAAAAACTGAAATTAAAACAGAGGGGAGAACACGGCTAACACACCTGTATGCTAACACACGCTGCTGGTCGTCTGAACACAGTGAAGGTGCCAGAGTAGAGAGGAGGAGCCATGTAACAGCTACCAAAGGATCAACTGACACACACACACACACACTCTTAGCTGAGGTGATATCAGGTACCTCAGCTGCTGACCGTGTTGCACATTGGTGCAGAGGATTTAGCCTTTACACATTTTAATTGTAGGAAAGTTGTTGTATCCAGAACTTTAGAGGAAGTTGATAAGCTCACTGGTTTAGTTTTAACATTTTAACATCAAACCTGATTTGTTTTTATTGTGGATGTTGACAGGATCAGAGAAGTAGAAAGTCAGAGTGGACAGAAGGTAGCTTCTGCTCTTCCCAGCATGCAACCCTCTCAGAGGCTGGATCAGAGGCTGCACATGACCAGGGAGGAGCTCCAGACTATGGTGAGTAGGAGCATGGACTCTATTATACATAATACAAATGCTATTTTCTGTGTTTATGGGCTTTAGAGGAGACACTTGGGGTTGTTTGCATTCATTGGTGTGAAAATGTGTTTCTGTATAAGGCAATGATAGGGCTAGGGTTAGGCATCCTGTTACCAATAGCAACAGCAACAGAAGTGTATGATGTACAAATTGAATAACTGAAAATGACTTTGGTAAAAGTCAAAGTCACCTGTTAGAAAAGCACTTGAGTAAAAGTCTTAAAATAGCCCACATTTAATGTACTTCAGTATCAAAAGTATCAAAAGTAAAAAGTATTTTTCATAGTACGCGTAAAAACAAACAAACTCTTTATTTAATCCATCCATCCATTTTCTGATCCCCGGGGAGTCTATTATTGCCTATCTCTCATTGGGCATTAGGCGGGAACTCTTTGTTTCACTTTTAGGTAAATGAATGATAATACAACAACAACAAAAAACTCCTCAGTGAACATGAAGACTCCACGTCCAGACTGCAAATGAATTGTGCATGTTCTCTCCACCTTGGATATCTTTCTCTGAGGTTTACAAGCGATTTATCCCATCCCATCACTCTCCCTCTGGCTCGGTATGTGGTGCAGATTGCGCACAGTTCCGTCTGAGTTTGTGCCTTTATTCTGTTGCTTCTTCACATCGGAAATTGTTTTTTTTTGCTTTACCGTTTAACCGTTGTGCCTAGTGCTGCGATGGAGACTTTCTGCTGAAACGTCCGCCATTACACTTTTACTATCGATGGTACGTGAACGCACAATGACTTCAGTCGAGCAGCCAATAGTAACACCCTGTACAGCTCATGGCGCACTCTGTAGAAAGATCTCTGATTGACTGACATCCAGCGTCACACTCCTAGATTTCTAAACCTAAATATGAAGCCAGGAGAAGGAGAAGTGATTCACTGTCCACTCAGAACACTTTGAATTACTATATGCTCAAAGGTGATTATGGATTTTTGACCAAACAAAGCAAAAAAAACCCCACAAAAAACGTACATACAGTAGCTTTAAGTATTGTAACGATGTACCTTTACGTCATTACAATACACCTCTGAATAGCAATCCTAATGCTATCTTTCAGAAAAAAGTTAGAAAGACTGATGACGTGTAAAATTAGGTTTATTACAAAGTCTAATAAAGTTTTAGGAGTGAATGAATCTCTCTTTGTGTCTCAGCGCAGTGATTGGTGGATTATCTGACCATGCTGTACCCCGCCTTGTGTCGGATATTTTAGTGCAATATAACTCTATCACACTTTCTCTTTCTGTTTAATCAGAGTGAGGAGGAGGAACGAGGGGAGCAGGTCTGTAGGGCGAAGCTGCTGCGTTGTCAAAGACAGCTGAAGGCCAAAGAGGAGGAGCTGAGTCGTCAGTCGCAGTATTTTCAAAACTTTAAGATACAGCTCCAACGGAAGCTTAGCGTGTCTCGGGACAGAGAGCAGAGTCTGCTCAGTCGCATCTACGCCTTGGAGAAGCAGCTACTTGACATGACTGTGAGTGCTGCCACAGGCATGGCAACCATGAAAGCTGCCAGAATCACTGCTGGGATCGTCACATACTTAGAAGAACAAGAGAGAGGAGAGGGGGAAGGAGAGGAGGAGGCGAAGGAGGACAGAAAGAGGCAACAGCGTCCTAGCGTGGGGAATGAGAGCGATGCCGAAGGAAGTAGAAACATGGACATCACAAACGGTACTCGACTGCAAAGCTTCATCATTAGCCTTCAGGAGGATCTCCGGGTGCTGCTGGAGAGGGAGGAACAGTGGATGACCGAGCAGAGGAGCCTCACGGAGCAGCTTCAGGAGGCCCAGGAGAGGAGCAGCTTCCTGGGCTGCCGAGCGGAGGAGATGAAGGCCGAGGTGCAGCAGCTGAAACTCTCAGAGAGCTGCTGGATGGAGGAAGTGGAAGATCTGCGAGAAGAGAACCAGCAACTACAGCAGCTCCTCAGAGAGAGCAGCTCGACTGTGATCTCCATGGAGTCATCGTCAGCACGGAGCTCTGGGAAGGTTTGGAACATTTATTATTATTATTATTATTAGTAATAGTGCTCAGCAGATCTTACATAGAGAACACATTACATGCGTTTGGTTCACACATTCTACAAAAATTAGAGTTACGCTGTTGAAGCTCAGAGAACTTTCATTAACCATTGGTGTAGTATTATGGGAAGATTTTACAGGGCCATCAATGGCCTTAAATTATTTGATTTTGATAAACAAAATTATTTATAAACTCAAAAATAACAAGTTGATGTTTCCAACATAAAATTGTATTTAATTAATTCCAATTTAGGTGAATCTGTTAAACTGCATGTTCTCCTCCCACAATCTAAAAACATGACCGTTAGGTTGATTGGAGTCTCAAAATTGTCCGTAGGAGTGAATGTGAGTGGTTGTTTGTCTGACTCTCTGTTGCCCTGTGATGGACTGGGTGTACCTCGTCTAACGCCCATTGAGAGCTTGAGATAGGCACCAGCAAACCCCCGCGACCATGCAAACAGGAACAAGTGTCAGAAAATGGATGGACAGTTAAACTGTTGAATGTTTCAATTGTATTCATGAAAAGCACATTTACTTCCTCTCTTTACTTCAATGAGTGTGTCATCAAATACAGTTCTGTCAAATAAGAACACTGCAATAGTACATCTATCTAATTTCAAATGCAATTTCTACTTAGCAACTTTTTATTACAGCACAGGGCCACAAAATTGTGATTTGGCCACATTTTCAATATTCATATTAGTTTTGAATAATGACAAATCTGAGCATTAATACAGGAAAGAAGAAAGATATTGTCTTTGTTTGTCATTTTGTGGATGTTTCTGTCATTATGGGAATTTTCTGTTGTCATTTTGCGTGGTTGTGTTGTTACTTTGTGTACATCTTTTGCATTTTGGTTTATTTTTGGTGTATTTTTGTATTGTTTTTTTAAGTTATTTTATGTACTGGGCTTCATATTCCTTTACAGTCTGCTGAGTTACAAATTTTGGGGCCGCACAAAAATAGACAGAAGGTTGCATGTGGCTCCTTGTCTGCCAGTTGCCCATGTCTAGTCGAGCCCTTTGATTCAATTTGATGTAGCACAATAATATTTACAGTAAGAACAAAACAGACACCTACACTTATACACAACAATTATTTCAATTATCTTAAATATATATATATATATATATATATATATATATATATATATATATATATTTAATTAACTAAACATTTTGATGACACTGTAATTAATGCTGATGTGGTTTCACATTTAATGACTTGTAATGTTAAGCTTTAAACTGACATGACATGTTTTCCCAGAGAATTTCGTCAGACGATTTCCTCTCACTTTAATAGAAAACACTTGTTTTATGTGGTTTATAATGGTCTGCATTCTCTAAATCAAGACTTTAGTGGCTGTTAAGATGTGAGCATCTATTAATATTTAATCAGGTGTTAATATTGGGCTCAATGTTGTGAATACCTTTAGAATAATTCATTAAACATTAACACAAAGGTTGGGTGTATTCTTCTAAAAAGGCTCTTTTGCTGTTTAACTATCTGTTACCTCTGTAAAGGCTTTTACGTGTTTAAATATTTAATGGGTAAATGCATGTTTGTTTTATGACTTGGAGGAAAATAATGGCTTTCTGTTGTAGAATGTTTAACAGTATTTTTATTTAATTTTTTGTGTGTGTTCAGGTGTCATCAGGTGAAAAGGTAGTGCCTGTAGGTCGCCACCAGGCTGCAGTAGAGAGCACTGAAAGCACAAGTGGACCCACTAAAACCTCCCTCGCCTTCACTACAGAGATAGTAGATGAGTTTAAACTGGGAAACATGAGCCTGGAGGAATCTCCCAGTGAGGAATCTGATGCCCTTCTGCATGCCTACAAGAGTTTGGGATTAGGAGACGATGTTCGGGCTCTTCAGGAGCAGCACAGAGACGTGAAGGTATCCCTGGAGGATAACTCTAGTCACAAAACACATGACAGCCATGTTCTCCATGCCTCTTTTTGCCAAGACGATCCTTCTTCCACGCAGGATGATCTGGTCTACGCCCTGAATCAGGAGAACCGGGCCTTGGCTAATCGGATTCAAGAGCTGCTGTATCACATGGAGCTCAGAGAGGAGGAGATCCCGAAAGAGAAAACCTGTCTTAGAGAAGAAATCAAGCGGCTGCAGGAGAACGAGGTCAGGCTAGAACAGACGAACCAGGAACAAGCCGGTTTGATCTCAGAACTCACAAAGAAAACTGAAGATGATCTGAATGCCATCATGGAGCTGCAGCAGAAACTGGCAGAGATTAAAGATCTACAATATCTACAGGACTGTAAGGGCCCAGGTTCTGCATCTGATAGTTTACATAGTGGTCAATGCTTCAAGTCTTTAGATGGAAACTCACCCTTTAATCAGGAGACCTTTGACTCCATCCAGAGCCTGAAAACCCAACAAGAAGAACTGAGCGCCTCCATAAAGTCCTTCAAAGAGCAGCAGAGAGACGTTTCCCAGTCAGTGCGAGCACAAAACGAAGAGAAACAACAGTTGACTCGGGACATCTGGGGACTGAAGGAGGAGAAAGATCGTATCTCCAGATCTGTGGCTGAGCTGAAGTTAGAGAAAGAGAAGCTCAACAGGACAGTGTGTGGACTGAGAGACGAGAGAAAACAGTTCACCAAGTCAATGAGTCGCCTAAAGGAAGAGGAGGAACACATGAAAAATACATTATCTGCCCTGGAAAGAGATAAAGAGGCAATGAAGAAATGTCTCTCAACAGAAACAGAGAAGAGAGATCAAATCATTCAATCAATGCAGAGTTTACAGACCGAGAGTGAGAAGTTAAACCGATCAGTGTTTCATTTGAAAGAAAAACGAGACAAACTATGCAAGGATCTTAAATGTGAGAAGGAGCAGAGAGACCAGGAGATAGGATGTGACTCATTAAAAGAAGACCAATTAGTCAGTAGATGGAGAGAAGGAAAGGAGAAACAGGAAGTGCTGATAATTCAGGGCCTGAAAAAACAAAAGGAATCTTTACAATCTGTTGCCTTACAAATCCAATCGGAGGAGAGCAGTAGTGAAAAGACGGAGCGGTCTGAGAGTCCAGCAGGTCCAACAGAGGTACGTAGACTCGTAGAGGTCCATGTGTCATGTTGGTGTCAATTAATTGATTGAGAGATGTTTATTTTATTTCTGTGTTTTGCAATGTCTGTCTGGTAGGACCAACACTCATGACCTCAAGGTCATGGAGGAGCTAGATACAGTATACGGCTGTGATGTATGCCTAGATCACGTCTGTACCAGCCTGTCAAGGAGGGCCTAGCCATGAAGATACACAGATACAGACAGATAGCGATACATAGAGAACAAAGACACACAGACACAGACTTAAGGCGAGCAGACACTGCAATTTTTTCAATCGTTGTACTCAGCTCCAGCTCTAATTATGTGACTCAATTGACTTTTCGCAAAACCCTGCCCACAAACAGTCATCGTCCGAGCAACCATTATTATGTAAACAGGGTCCGACATGCTGAGAGCAGGCACAATGATGAAGGGGTACGCTCATGGCTTGTGCAGGTCAAATAACAGGTACCCCAACAGTTTGGCTGGAGGAGTCGTGTTCTTTCCATTCTCAAAGCAGAAAACGCAACTGGAGCGATCTCTACAATGAACTATAAAACTATAAAAATGTCTCAGGAATGTGTGTGTGTCAGTAGTATGTGTGTATGTGTAGTATGGGAGATGTGTAGGTTTTTAACGTTATCTCATCTTGTCTGCACTAATGTGTATGTTCAGCAAAATGACAATAAAGCTTTTGATTTTGATTAAATAAGGTGACATAACTATACATTTACATACCTATAGCGCTTTGAGCCACGACTCCGTAAACATCAGCCGACTCGCTTCCCAGAAGTCCTTCTCATGCCGGTTGGCGCTGTCGCTTGTCCATCTTATTGGAGATAGATCTAACATTCCCCATGAGGACAGACTGATATCTTCTCCTCCTTGCTGGGCGCTTTGCCCCTGCTCGTTTGCATAGGCTGGCATAGCATTAGCATGGAGTGCTTAAATGTTGGCGGTGACCAATCTGAGCAATATTTCTCAACAGGATCGCAAAAATTGCAGACACAAGCTTTCCACCCTATATCTCCACAGCATATTGTAACTCCTTTTGCCTGGATCTGGTGGATATCGTGCAGGTATTGCTCCAAAAAGAGTCATAACATTTCTCCTAGGCATTACAGACGGTACCAATGACGGACCTACCGAAAATAAATAAGGGGGGCGGGGCTTTTGCGAAAGGTCATTTGCAGAGTCCGAATGATCACAGCTCACAATTTATGTTCTCACACGATATGGACCGACACTCTGACGCAACCTGACAGCTCACAATACGTCCAACAGGGTTGGGGTCAAATATAATTGTAATCCCGTAATTGATAATTAATTACAATTATGGCGTAATTGTAATAGTAATTGTAATTGTAATTTTAAAAATATGTTATTGTTGTAATTGCAATTAAATTGAAATTGAGTTGTAAAAGAGGTTCGGGGCCTCTACAGGGTGCGCGGAATAGAGCCGGCGACACTATGGGAGTGTGACTCTGGTTAGAGAGTCACGGAGGCAGTTCTGGATTTATAAAGGCTTTAATTGGAAGAATGTGGTTCTGTAAACACAATGCAGCAGTATAAAGCATATCAGTAATTTAACACATATTTGAATAAAGCTGCATAAGTATTAACACACACAAAGCATCATAAAAGCACTTAACTCACAAGCAAACACTCATATAATGACCATGCATGGCAATAATCAACATAAGCAATTAGCAAGAGAAATAATAACATAAATCAGAAATGAACCCTCTTCAATGCAAGCTAACAGCAATGTAAGTAAGGAAAGTATAGCTAACATAACCAGGATGCATGAGTTAGCAACTATCACAAAGCAGCAAACATGTAAACACAAATATCCTCCAAGATGCATTGTCATGAGTTATAACATGAATCAGCCATTACTTACATTTCTCATGTACACACATCTTCCATGGAACAGGAGAGAAACACACACATGCAGCTCTGCAGCAGGTCAACATGCAACACACTCTGCTCATGAATGCAGCAGGAAGAACTCTGCTAAAATACGTTCCTCTTAAAGGGCCAGTAACAACATAACTGAAAGTCAAACTAAACACTTATATAACAGGGCTTTCCTACATGAGTTCAGATCATTTACTTTGTAATTATAATTGCCATGAAAATTCTATAAGAATGTTCAATTATAATTTATTGCAAAACTGTGGAACCATGCTACAGTTCTATGTACAGTTCTACACATATGTAGTTAACAATTATTAAGATATGTTTCATATCAAGCTTTCACATATTTTACCATTAAAAACGTTTAAATCAAGGGCTATACTGACACAGAAAAAGGCTCAGACACTCACACCAAAAATATTAAAAGTAATATTTTCATTGATTATGTAGCCTAACAAGGTAAACAATAGATAGGAAAGAAATTAGGTGATAGATATTTGTTTTTAGTGTATTTTACAGCTGATTTAGGACCTTCATTATCAATGCCAACAGAAAGCTAACACAAGAGGAAGGTTAACTTTTATTAGGTTATTTAGTTCAGGCTCAGTAATTGTGGTTAAATGTAATTGAACTTTAGTAATTGAGAATGTAATTGCAATTGACTTTTGGAGGATAAAAAATAACTGCAATTTAATTGTAATTGGAAAAAAAGCTGGTCACTGTAATCGTAATTGAACATGGGTAATTGAAAACTTAATTGTCACTGAAAATTTTAATTTAGATTTACTTAATAGAGGATAAAGCCCTTGAGATGAATCATCTCGAGGGGTTCCTCAATATTGCAACAAATGAAAGATACATCAAAACAGGCAATAAATAATTACAAAATACATTAGGAAAAACAACAAAACACAATATACACACATACACACACACACTTGACTGCAGTTCATCATATTATATATATAGTCACATAAATAGAAACATACACATATACATACATACACAACCTGTGATCAAAAACACTGACATGAGTTCTGGAGATGATGTACAAGAGCATTTTTAAACAGAGGCAGAGAAGTTAGAGGGTGGATTTCTCGAGGAGTATGTTCCAATCAAACAAAGTTTTATATTTAAATGAGTGTTTAAAGTGTTTTAAGATTGATTTAAGTGACGTACACTGTAAGAGGATTGGAGAGGAATCAAATATTGTTTTAGATAATCAGGAAAACTGAGATTAATACATCTGAATATGAATAATAACCAGTGAAGCTGTCGTTTGGATACCAGAGTGCGCCATGACAATTGCTCATACATCTGGCAGTGAGGGTTCTAAAAGGACAGCGGAGGATTAACCTACACAGGCTGTTGTAGGTGACATTAAGTGGTTGGAGGATGGAGGCAGTAGTGTTTTGATAAATGATGTCACTGTAATCAATAATAGGAAATATCAACTGTGAAATTATCCTTTTTCTAACTGAAAAACTGAAGCAGTTAACAGATTGATAAAGTAATTTTAATCGATATGAAATTTTATTTGTGATAATTTGTATATGAGTTTTAAAATAGAGTGAAGAGTCGAGCCATAAGTCGAGATATTTGAATTGATCAACAAATGGGACTGGTGACATTAGCAGAAACAGGACGGACTCGCTTCTGAAACAACATAAAATTTGATTTTGATTTTTTTAATAACAGTTTGTTAGATTCTAGCAACACCTGAACTGAATTGAAGTCAAGCTGAATTGAGTGCTGGATGTCAGTGATATTGGATTTAGAAGAATAAAGCACAGTGTCATCGGCATAGAGTTGGATATAACAGTCCTTACATGCAAGGGGAAGGTCATTAATAAATATTGAAAATAAAAGTGGACCCAGAGAGGAACCTTGCGGCACACCCATTTCTTTATAAGAAAATTCAGAATAGCTACCTTTGTAAAAGACACACTGCTGCCGATGATGAATATAAGAATTGAGAAGAAGGTAGAGAAAAACCTTACAGGATCTCTTGATATATCTTTGATACATGGCATCTTATGATTGGACAACAGGAGCAAAGTGACGTGAGGAGGACAATTGAAGCTTTAAAGGAAGCGTTGAAGAAGTTGCAGGAGGAGATTGACCAGAGCCATTTGGAGGTGAGCCAAGGAAAAGTGACCCACTGTTGGAGCTACTGAACAAACCTTAAAACGTGTCTTTTTTTTGTGCACATGATCAGGCCAAACAGCTGCAAAGTGAGCTGCTTGAATCAGAAGGCAGGAGGGAGGAGGCCGAGAGAAGAGCGGCTCATGCAGCGGAGAAGGTGACCAGGCTGACAATGGACAAGTGTCTGATGGAGGACGTCAAGAGGGAAAATAACAGCCTTAGTGAACAGGTATTTAATCAGAGACATATTTCTATCCTGCTCCGTAAAATGTGACGCACCATGAGAAAACCATTAGCAAGTCGGCATCAGAGACAAATAGTGATCTTTGTTTTATGCGTCAAATAACAGTATATGAGATGTTTTAAAACTGTAAAGCTTGTTTTAGTGCAGCATGGCTTCCTTGTTTAGGAATGGGTAAATCCACAGCTTTGTTTGGCCAAACACTTACTCTTGTTATTAGTTTGGGTCAATAAACTGAACAGAGAAGTTAAAGGAAAACATGGATTCTTAACATCTATTTTGATTATGAGTTGTACAAACGCTGCATTTGTCAGCAGCAGAGTAGTTCCTAACTACAGTAAGCTGCTTTAAATACTCACTGTACTTCGATTGAAAGCAAAGGTATGAATTCTGGAAGGGAATTGCATTAAAACGGTACAGATGCACCAAAAGGAAAATACTAGGTTGAAAACCAAAACACCGAAATGATTTTTATGCAAATTATTAGTAACATTGCATTTCACTAAAATTAAAACATTGCAATTGTATAAATTAATATGAATGCTTCAAAGAACAAATCAAATAAAAAATGTGAAAATATTTATTTATCACCTACACCGCAACATCCTGTTTCAGTCGGGTCATTTTTGGTGAAAAAAGTGTTTTGGCCGAATCCTGAAAATGAACTTTTGGGTCATTTTCAGCCGAAGATTTTCAGTGCATCACTAGTTCAAACAGCTTCTGACAACCATTAATGTGGGCTGGGTTAATGCACAGTAGCTGCTGCTCAGAGAGGTGATGAACCTTCTGAAACTGTGACGGCTGTTTTCTCCTCTTCTGTACTTTGGAAACTGCCAACATTCAAACGCTCTTTCCTGTTTCAAATATTATTTGATTTGTATGTGTGTAATACCATTGGAGAGCTTAGAAATCACACTTTCTGAATCTCTGAATAACTGCCCCCTGGTCGACATGTTCCTGGTTTTCTAATGGTGCAAACTTTCTGTAATATATGTAATAAGGAATGGAGATAAAATCTTAGAAAATGAGATTAATATATCATGAAACCGGAACTGTATTTGCCTGAATGTCCTTATAGTATTTGAACATTTACTGTAATCAGGCCTAACTTCAAAGAGCGCTCATTCTTTGTGTTGTTTCAAAATTCATTATTTTAATGAATTCCATCAAACAATTGCTTTGATTAAAGGTGTCCAAACTCGGTACTGAAGGACAGCAATCCTGCAGGTTTTTGTTGATTTAACAAACAGTGATTTTCAAGCTTTGTGCAGAGATGCACGATGGCATCGTCATCAGTTTCAGATGTGTTGGAGCAGGCTGACATTTAAAACATGCAGAATTGCAGCCCTTCAGGACTCTATTTACCGTATTTTTCGGATTATAAGGCGCACTATCAATGAATGGACCTGACTGGGTCTATTTTAATACATAAGGCGCAGCGGACTATAAGGCGCACCAGTTTGTTATTATTAATATTATTATTATTAAGACGCATTAAGCGAAATAAAATAGTCAGATAAGTCAAACTTTATTCAACTCATTAACAATAACTCTGAACATTGTTCAGGTTTAACACATAAAATACAGAACAATACACTCACTTTCTCAGTTCAGTATGTTGAAGCACAGTAGTTAATTTCATACATAAGGCACACCTGATTATAAGGCGCACTGTCGATTTTTGAGAAAATTAAAGGATTTTAAGTGCGCCTTATAGTCCGAAAAATACGGTAGTTCATCTGGCCTAAGACTAATACAGTATTAGAATTAAAATGATGTATAGAGGAAAATAAGTAACAACAAATAATGTAATGTTTTATTCATAATTAACAAATGAGTTCATGGCTTACTCTTTGCTGCTTTGGTGAGACAAAATTAGTTTATTAAACTCAAAATAGATAATGCAATAAATTGAAATTTTAATTTTGTATTTCTTTTTTGATTTTCAATTAATATTTTGTTCAATATTTTCATTGTATTTTGATATTGATTTTTTTCGTACTTTTGTTATATATTGTATTTTTCCTCATATATCAAAGAAAAATTGTGCATTTTGTCTCCTGATTTTATAAGTGTTTATTTGTTAGTCTTTCATTTAAATTGTATGTGTTTTTTTTGGGCTTTGTTCCCTCACCTTTGTTTTTTTATTGTGTGCTCAATAGATAAATGGGGAAAAAAAAAAATCCCCAATAATAAATCTTTTTTTAAATTGCAGTGGCTTCATTTATTAATTCATCTTTTCTAATACATCCTGTCCCAGTTAAAAAGTAGAATAATTCACTGAGTTTGAATGATGTCTGTTTAATGTTTCAGGTGATGGAGTTACAGAGCACAGTGTCTGCTCTGATCAAACAAAAGTGTGAAGCTCTGTCACTGAAGGATCAAATAGAAGAGCAGCATCGTGTCCTCTCAGCTCAGCTAAAAGCCAAAGTAACAATGACTAAGGGTTTTTTTTTTCCTAATTTCAGTCATATTCATGAAATCCATTAAACTTCATTCAAACCTCACAGACCGAGGCTCTGCAGGAGCTGAACGCAGAGTACATGGCGTTGAAAAGACGACGTGTCGGCGAGAGCGTTGAGGAGGAAGTTCTCGTTTCACTGAGGACGCGTTACAACGACATCAGATCTAAGGTGAGGAAGCACACTGCTGGACTTTAGAGGCTTTTTCTCTTTTCCTACAAAACTTTGTGTTCTGATGTTGTTTTGTTCATAGTATGATGCACTCCTTAAAAGGAAAAGCCAGACCGATTTTGAAGCAGCGCCTTTAAAGGTGAGAAAACAAAGAAACATTGGCCCTCATTTATCAACCGTTCAGATTGGAGCGTACGACGTGAAATTTCACGTAAGCTTTGGTGTTCATCAATAGTGACGTGAGCGTACACTACGATCAGATTCCCGTTCGGACAGGTCTGAGGCTGATATAAACGTCATATTTCCGTGTGTCTCTCCAGGATCTCCGTTGTAAAGTTGCTCGCAGTGCACACAGGGGGGCAGACGTCAGCTGATTCTCTTCCGCAGAGCGTTTAAATGTGCCCCTTTAAGCGTACGTTCAAAAAGCACATCTTTGTTTTGCTCGACCTCAGATGTGAGGATGCCGATTTTCATCTTGGAAAAGTTTCTTTTTTCCTTTGTCCTCACAATTTAATGACGATCGAATTCAGTCGCCGCATTTATCAACACCTGATCATTTGTACACTGGGATTGAACAGATTAGAATTTTTCATGAATCACACTTTTGTCCTGTCGAACGACCACGTTTGCACCCGTTTTCATGCAAGATTGATAAATGATGGCAATTGTGTGCATGTGGTTTTAACATGTTATCCTGTTAGTCCTTGATATTTAAATTATTCCATTAAATATTCTCTATGATTTAAGACATAGCAGTATTTCCTCAATGATGACATAACCTTTAGGACTGTATAATGACTCCTTGTTGATTTTGACTGACCATTCACAGGCCAAGCTGTCCTGCCTGGTGTTAAAGTGTCGGGAGAGGAACGAACTGTTGGCCCAGATGATGAAGGTCATGCACAGACGAGGATGTGTGGACTCCCAGCTCTCTCAGCAGGTCGAGCATTTGCTCAGTGACGCCGCCCTGCAGGACTACACCACAGCTTTCACACCAGGAAACCACACCAAAACTCAACATAACCACACTGGATATGCGACACAACTCCTAGCAACACTTCAGGGCTGCACGCTTGTATCCACGTCTCTGCACGAGCAGGACAAAGGCAAAGTGCTGGCTGATCCTGCTGAGTCATGCTTTACCAGTGAGAAATGCAGCCATCATCTCCACGTCGTTGCTCCTGAGGCTTCACCACTGAATGAAAAGTCAGCCGTGCCATCAATGCAGGAGCCTGACACGGTTCAGCTAACTTCCCGTTCCACCAATGAACATCTGACCACTAACACAGCACAGGTGAGATCAGTGTAAACAAATGATGTATACATGGGTTTAAATGTTTGTTGTTGTTTTTCATTATTTATTTTTCCTCTCTGAGGTTTCCAATGCAATTTATTGAATCATTGGTAAACAAAGCAAAGTCGCTTGGGTCATTCCATCTCATTTCAACACATTTTCAGGACATCCTACGCACTTTAGTCTCAAAAAATTTGGAAATTTTTACTAATTGTTTCGTGATTATTCAATAGACACTGTAAATTTTTAGTTTGATTGAATTACTGCTTTTTGAGAAATGGTCAATTTAGTGAGGGGGGGTATGTGTTGATTTTCGTGGGTTCTTTTTTTTCTTAATTTTTCAGTTTCCAATATTTCAAAGCTCAAACATACTCAGGCGGACCACCACGTAGTAGTTTCCATTAAAATCCTACATGTCCCATGATTCTTAGTGCTTCTCCGTAGTCCTCCTATAATAGATCTCCTGGGACGTGTTTTAGAGGTGTTGCTACTGTCGTAGCTCGTCTGCCAGTCTCTCCTCTAAGCTCGTGTTTATCGCTCCTTCAACAGGAAGTGAAATGCAAGTTGGTGTTACATTTAATACGGGTCGATACAATGCAGAGCAGTGTTTTGTGTGACACCAACTACTCCTGCAAACTCCTTTTCATGGGTGTCCGCCCAAGTATATTTGAGCCTTCAGGAACTACACCACATAGGAAACTGAAAATTTGGTCAGTTAATATAGCTCCACCTACTCTCTCAGAATATACACAATAATCTGCTATACATACTATCTGGTGGACATGCCAGCCCCTCAAAATTGGATAAAAGTTTGGGTCTGGAACATGTTTGGGCCTTCAGTAAACAACTTAGCATATGCCTAATCTCCCTGTAATTTCATCAGCTCTGAGCTATGTACATAGACTGTTCACATCACTAATGATTAGTCACATATATACATTGGTTCTTGGGTGACTGTCTCTTTTTTTTTAATGTTTTTCTTTGGCCCATAACTACATGTGGGAATGTAAGAAAAAAAATCTGATCTCTGTTTTAATTTATCGTATAAAGGTTACTCTTTCTTGGGATATAAAACAATTTTTCCTTTTTTTTCCCATCTTTTGGATCCCAACTTTGGGTTATTTCACCACTCGCTGATATTGAAAATCCTTTGCATGAGGCCATTGCAGCTTGCCTTTGCCATAATCATTTGTTTTTCAGTAACTAGTAACATAAAAATATAATTCATAGAAAATGTAGAACACAAAAAACAAAAACAAAATAAATGTTTTTCTGATGCAAAGGTTTTAATATTTTTCATGTTTTATTGTTTATTAATTTTTCACTCGTAACAGAAAGAAAAATATGAAAACCATTGCATCAGAATTTTTTGAGACCAAAGTGTGTGGGCTATTTGTTGAAATGACATGGCATGACCTACTTTTCTTTTCACAAGGTGAATTACTTTACTTCTTACTTTACTTTTTTAAAAATGTGCTTAAGTACAAGTACAATTACTGATTTAGAAATACCAAATACCCATAATAGCAGCTCAATTACAGCAACGTGAGTATTGTAATCTGTTACTTTCACCTCTGATAAATACAATACATAGACTTTGTGAGTGAAGTCAGCTGACATTGGTCCTCCTTTCCCACAGCTGTCTCTCTCTAGAAGTCAATCCCCCAGAAATGGTTTCCATCACACCCAAGACAAGTGTCATCCAGTATCAGCTTGGAATCCTGCCTCTCCCTCGTCCAGTACGCGGGTCAGTAACAGACGTGGTCTGAGTAGTCCTGAAAAGATCCTGAGTCTACACGAGCAGCTGCAGCAGACAGTGATGAGCAGCTATCAGGTTCACAGTAAACCACCATGTACTGTACGTACAGTATGTGATCCCTCTGTGAGCCACACACTCTCAACCTGATCTTTTCTCTAAGCTTTCAGAGACAGAAGGAAAAGACGAGTCGACCAGGAGGACTCGGTCCGTCTCAGCCTCAGCAGAGCTCGATCACGCAAACGAGCAGAACCACAGTTTGAACTCCACAACACTTTTTAATGCAGTCGCGTCTCGGTCTGCGACGCTCACTACCTCCAGGTTTATTAACCACAATACATCCACCACTACATCACCCAGTGAACTCACATTCCCTTCAAGCAGTGGTCCTAAACATACAGACGTGATCACTCCTGTCCCTGAACTATCTGATGCCAAACAACCAGAAACTCTAGAAAACACCATCACTGACGTTAAAGATGGGATTTCTGAAGCTACAACCTCAGAATCAGCTGCTCTTGACGCTAATCCCCTTAAAGATAGAGATGTGTGTGTATCTAATAGCTTAGTACGCAGTAGCAAACACACCCAGTGTATTCATGGCTCTCTGAAGAGGTCCAACAAGCCTAGCAGGAAGTTCTCTGACGCTCTTGATATGAGGAAGTCTGCAAGACCCAAATCAGGTAATGTATACACAACAGCTCATTTATTAATCATAAAAAGTGAAACCAGTGCTATTTATTCCAGTTTAGATTTCAAGAAAAAAGATCTTTTAAAATATACTAACTTTTTTTTCAAAACTCTTTTTATTACACATTTTTGGCACTCAATTAACAAAGATTTCCACATTTGGTATGATAATTACGTGTTTAAAAAAACCCTAAAAACCACAGAATCAAGGATAAATCTAAACTGGCAATAATAACAGTAGCAACGATAGTAATAGTAGGAATAATAGCAACAATAGTGCTAATCAATAGATATTGGATACCAATAAGATTAAAGAGAAAAAAGATATATATATATATATATATATATATATATATATATATAAAACCACCCATATGCACATAAGAATAAAATTAACAATATATATTAAAATAAATAAATAAAATACGGTAATAATGAATAGATAAAATAAAAGTTGGGACAGTTCTTAGTTAAACTTAATTAAAAACTTTTCTAGAGGCTCCAGCCGAGGTTTCCTGCGTCGAGGTCATTAACACAGTGGGCCAGAGCAGCGTCCTGATTGGCTGGGAGAGGCCGCCACTGGACGAACTGGGCTGCAGCAACGGCACCTTTGTTTACGGCTACAGGGTAAAGCAGGCTTTTGTTTTGAAATACAATAGCTCCTAAATTAGTGCTTACTGAATGTGTGTCCTTCATTCACGGCTGTTTGTGTTGCATCTCAGGTGTTTGTCGACGGGAACTTCCACAAATCTGTGTTGAGCTCAGCGTGCACCAAGGTATCACATGACCTCAGGACATCCTTGGTTAGAATAAAGCAAAGCGGTTCATTTACACACTGGGATGTTTTTTTTCTCCACAGTGTGTCCTGGAGAATGTTGACCTAAGCCTCCCAGTCCAGATCAGTGTCCAGACACTGGGACTGAATGGTCGCACTTCAAACAGTGTACACACAATGTACACACAACATTGATTCCTACTGCGTGACAAAAATGTGAAGGTAAGTTCAGCAATAATAAATGTTAAAAAACTTAATACATCAAGAGTAACTGATTCTGCATTACAAAAGCCACTTTTATTGGACTGCGTTTGACTAGAAAATGTCCTTACTACAAAGCATTGTTAAATCACCCTGATCGAGGATGACTAATCGGTCTTATTGCTGTCTTTTTTCTTCATAGAATAACCTAATTATGGTACTTTGTATGCTATTATATGAATAAAAGAAATAAACAAGTGTTAAATGTATCAGCTGATTACAAATATTAGTATGTATTGTTTAAAAGGTAACTTGAATGTTATTTATGTTGGGCATATAAGCATTTTTGTTTCTGCCTGTTGTTTCTTGTTATATATTTTTAAATTGTGATTTGTGTTTGAATATTTTTATGCTAGACTGAAACAAACAAATTAACCGAAACTTCTATATTCAGCGTTGTAAAAAACTAAAAGTGGTAGTTGCGTGTATAACAGGAAGTTGCATGAGATCTCTTAAAACACAAAGACGTTTCCTTAAAGAGTTACTAAACCTTAAAACTGCTGAAAACAAATGTATTTGGTATGAAGCAGTGATTTTGATTGATTATTGTCCAATTCTTGACTTTATAGTCAAAGTATTTCAAATTGGTTATACTATTATAGTAATATGTTGTTATAACAAGTTCTGATGAACTACGGCCGAGCCCGCGGAACGTCTCTGAGCCGAATAGCACGTACCACATTCCTGAGAATTCAGTGAAACGACTTGGATCCACCAAGTAAAACAAATTAAATTGTGTGACGTAAAATTGTAATCTACGTTGAATTGCCTTTGAAATGATATATCACACAACAATGTTCCCATAAATTTAGAAATTACCAAAGAAGGGGATAGCCCCCCCCCCCTTTCAAAAAGGTCTCCGGGAGGTTCTTGACATCTTCTCATAGAATGTCCATGTCAAATTATAGCACGATTCAACAAGCATCAACAGAGGAGTAGTCATTTGAAAAATGGTGCCCCTGTGGCACATACGGAGTAATGGGCCCCATTCATATATTGGTATGTGTCAATGATTTGGTACCACCAACAGTCGCAATATTTGACTCACAAATAAATAACAAAACAACTTTAATTGATATTGTCTAAAAAAGGGGGGTGGGCCCCTAATCAAATTGTGTGAGGCATGACCGTAATCTACATTGAAATACCTTTGAAGCGATATATATCACACGACTATGTTCCCATAGATTCGGAAATTACCGGAAATTTCCGAATCTATGGGATCTACCCCATTTCAAAAAAAGGGCTTTGAGCGTGTCATCATATTAATTCATAGAGTATTCATACCAAACTGCATTCCAATCTAACAAGAACTAACGGAGTAGTCATTTGAAAACCGGGGCCCCCGGGTCCCCCTGGCACCGCCCATGACACGTACGGGGTAGTGGGCCTCATTTATATATTGGTATGTGCCATGAATTTGGTACCACCAACCGTTGTAATATTTGACTTGCAAATAAATGAGAAATCGACTTTTGTTTTTCTTTTTCTTTTTCTTTTGGGGCCCCTTGGGGCCAACCTGGGCCCCAAATCGAAAATTGGGCTCTGAGCGTCGATGCGCACACGTCCATAAATTACACCTCCCAAATTTCAGCTCGATCAGTTTACAAACAGCAGAGGAGTAGTGATTTTAACTAGTGCGCACAAGAAGAAGAAGAAGAAGAACAAAGTGAGTGGCGTGTTGAGTACTGTAGCCCAGAGTGACTGCCCTCTATGGGCTGTAACCTGGCTATTACAGTTGGTTTTTGCTCTTGGTTGAAAATGGTGGTATGTGACATTTTGGTGGCTTCTTACATCATGAACCACCATTGTTAGCCCCACCCCTTTTATAAACAGTATCACCTGTGGACTCTGTATCATGTGAGTAGTAGGTTGGAATGAGATAATTAAGAATGGAGAAATATAATGAGTATTGAGTAGCTTGTTAGCATGGCATAGATTGTTCTTTGGTTATTTTATGGTACAAACTGGGCGTGTCTTAGCTGCTCCAGGAGCCCTGCTTATAAATAAAATATATCTATATTTTTCATTTCCTTCCCAAACCTCTGTCTTTAGTTGCTCTTTAACCGTGTGCTGTGATTCTAATGTATGCATTTGTGTCTCCACTTGTTCAGCTTCGTCCATAGCAGCGCCTGAATACAGGATCCTCACCTGTGAGACACATCCCTGGAATAATGTGTCCTGTTTGAAATAGTCTCCTCTGGTCTTCACACACAAGGACTCAAAGCCTTACAGTGATCACCACAAGATGTCAAAGGCAACACGGCACTGCAGTCTTTCTCCAGACGAACATGAGTTTAACGTTTAGGACTTAACACGCTCACAGTGAAATAACAGAGTGGCAGCCAAACAAACAGAAAGCAGTTTTAAACAAGCGTTCATCAAGCCAAGTGCAGCAACTTTTGATAAGCTAACCAGATGTAACTCACGTGATCTCCAGTAATGTGTGGGCATTTCAAAGGGACGTCTGTCTGTTTACACTGTGGTGATAGAAGTGGAGCTGTTCTTGATCAGAACTGTTGGACAGTTACACACAACTGTACAACTCCATTTTTAAACATGAAGCCAAATATTTGGAAAGAAGAACAACTCCAAAGACTCACGAGTGCACAGGACTACACTGAAGCGATGCTGGAGCTAGTTTACGTGTTCTAATTTGCACATAATCATTAGCGATATCTAAACGAAGGAGATTTAAAAGAGATTATCACACATATATTTTATAGAGCTAAATATGCCAATATATCACGTACTGCATCATTTCTAAGTGATGCGTTGTTTTATTCACACTCAATAGATGTCATCTTTGCACTCTTATTATGGTATTTTTTTTTATTTATAAATGTTTACAGATCACATACTTTGTGTTTTTCTAATTTATTACATGTAAAAGTGAAGTGATTATTATGGTGCAGCTAAAGTATTTTTCTATACATAAGTGATCAAATATTTCTCATTGATTCCTTACCAGTGTACAGAGAATAAATGTTTATATGATGCCAATTCTCCTGCGTGTTGTGTTTATATGGATGTGATTATGTGTGAAATTCAAACTATGTTAATTGTCTAAAATGAGCAGCAGAGGATCAGTTCTATATTGTATTGGCTTTGGACATGTTTCTTAATTCTGCAAATATTTTGCTGGGAAACCCTGAGTAATACCTTTACTTGTATTAATCATATACCAACACATTCTAACAAAAAGATAACACCTCTACTTCTACTTAATTAAATAAAGTACCATGTGACAAAGTAAGATGTTTAATCATATTTAAAGATGTTCTCGATCCATGGCTCAGAAGAAAATTTGTGTTGAGGGCTGGTTTTATTACCCCACATTGCCATCTATTAATACTCATAAATAATATTACAGACCAGTTTATGCTAAAGCTAATACAGTATCACAGGATGGCAGCAGAGAATGAAATCAATAGTCACAAATAAAATATAATAAAATAATAATTTTCCTGCAGTTTCTGGCAAAAAAAATGGCAGTTTTCATCTGCAAATTCAAAATAAATGTAACATTGCAAATTGAAAACAACAAAAAACATGTTCATGGAACTTCTACTCTCTAAGAGAAAAATTGTTTTTTGTTTTGTCCCCTGCAACTGACTGTCTGTGACCCAATTGTTGGTTCCTACCCATAAGTTAAGAACCCCTCGTCTAGTCCATTTAGCTGATAAAAGGAAGGGTAAGGCCATGAATCTGTAATTCTGAGAGTAAGACACTTTGTTTTGTAGCACACAAAGATTTACTGACTGATGAGGCAGCAATGGAACATTTGAACATTTATGACTCACATTTTTTTTACCAAAATTATTTTAGCTTTGTGGTTTAAGTAGCTGCTTACTGCTTGAGTCAAATGTGTCAACAGTTCAGGGCTGCAGAGGCAGAAAAGCAGAAAAAGTGGAACCTGTAACACTGTGTGGTGTAATAATATGGCTGATCGCTAAATGTAAGCAGGGCTGGTAATGAGCTGTTAGCCATTCCCTCCAGGATGTTGTAGCTAATTTCTGTGATTGTTAAGGCTGAAAACACCTGATTTTGCTGCAGTTTTTTCAAAGAAATTGTGGTAAAAGTTGCTGCATTAAGACTATTATTTTCTAAAACTTTGCATAAACTGGTCAATTTAAAAATAATAATAATAATAATAATACAGAAAACAATTTACAACAATTTAACACACTTGCTTTAGAAGAGTCTCATGGTGCGTGGAGATAACACTAGGGGGCGCATGCACCAACGATAGCTACTGCTACTGTTTTTACATGTACCTGTAGTTCATTTTAGTAGCAAGCTTTATCATAGATAATTTATAATAGTGGAGGTTTAATCAGGTTATTTTCTTTAAAAGTCCTCCTAGAGCAGCAAGAGATAATCAAACACTGTTTGTGCTACGTCGCTATTTTCCTTGAAAGCGTCTCCAAAATGACGATGCCCATATAAAGGGGTGTTACGATACATGAAGTCTAAAAGTAGATTTCTTGAAAATTGGAAACATAGTATCGCTTCATTAGCCCACCCCACACTATGACAAAAATATGCTCCAGGTGAGGCTTGAACTCACAACCTCAGCATTGCTTAGCTGAATACTGTCATATAAGTACTGCGCGCTAACCTATTGCGCCACTGGAGCCTGACAAGTGCTATTTGCTAACTAAATGATACGTCCTAGATTGTGGGGGGAAAGGAAACCTTGTTTGTCCTTGTTAAAGGTGCAGTCCGCTGTTATAACGCAGTCGGTAAACACTGTTTAAAGACTAAACAGACTAAATCATGATTCTGGTTGCTCTGGTTGCTCCGCGGCAATCCCGGCGTCTGATGGTGGATGCCGGCTTCAGAAGCTGAAAGTGGCTTATGCTAGGGGGTTGGACTTTAGCCACGTGCCATCGAATCCACCGGAACCACAATGTTTTTGGGTCCCAAAAGTTTTTGCAACACCTGTCTGTAAATGGTAAATGGACTTGATTTTATATAGCGCTTTATCCCCACACTGAAGCAGTCTCAAAGCGCTTTACATATCAGCTCATTCACCCAATCACTCTCACATTCACACACCAGTGGGACAGGACTGCCATGCAAGGCGCTAGTCGACCACTGGGAGCAACTTAGGGTTCAGTGTCTTGCCCAAGGACACTTCGACACATAGTCAGGTACTGGGATCGAACCGCCAACCTCTCGATCAGAAGACGACCCACTACCACCTGAGCCACGGTCGCCCGTAGCTGCTGTGAAACCGCTGATAAAAAAGAGAACACTGGATGCCTCTATACTGGCTAACTATAGACCAATCAGCAACCTTCCATTCATGGCCAAGATCATTGAGAAGGTGGTCTTCAACCAACTGAGTCAATTCTTAACATTCAACAAAATATTTGATAAATTTCAGTCAGGTTTTCATTCTCATCACAGCACTGAAACTGCTCTTATCAAAGTGATCAATGACATAAGGTTGAACACTGATTCAGGAAAAGTATCTGTTCTCATTCTGTTGGATCTAAGTGCTGCATTTGACACTGTAGATCATACAATTTTGTTGCACAGATTGCAAACATGGGTTGGACTGAATGGAAAAGTAATGCAATGGTTTAAGTCATACTTGGAGGAGCGAAGCTATTTTGTAAGCATTGGAAACTTTGAATCTGACAGATTACCAATGTCCTGTGGGGTTCCTCAGGGATCTGTTCTTGGACCCCTTCTGTTTAACCTTTACATGCTTCCTTTAGGACAAATTTTACAGAACTGTAAGGTTGATTATCAGAGCTATGCAGATGACACACAACTATATCTATCACTGAACCCAGATGACTAAGGTCCCATTGAGGTGTTGTGTGACTGTTTAGAAAAAGTAAACTGCTGGATGAGTGAAAACTTCCTTCAACTAAACCATGACAAGACGGAGGTGATTGTCTTTGGTAACAAGGAAAAGAGGACTGCTGTCAGCAATTATCTTGAGTCTCGATCTTTAAAAGCTAAAGACAAAGTCAAAAACCTTGGTGTTCTGATTGACTCAGATCTTACATTCAGCAGTCAGATCAAATCTATCACAAAAACAGCCTTCTACCACCTAAAGAACATCTCCAGAGTGAAAGGTTTAATGGCTCAGAAAGACCAGGAGAAACTGGTCCATGCTTTTATCTCCAGCAGACTGGACTATTGTAATGGTCTTCTGACAGGAATCCCCCAAAAGAGCATCAAACAGCTACAGCTGGTTCAGAACGCTGCAGCTCGGGTCTTAACCAGAACAAAGAGGTCAGAGCACATTACTCCAGTTTTAAAGTCTTTACACTGGCTCCCAGTCAGCCTCAGAATAGACTTTAAAGTTCTGCTGCTGGTGTATAAATCTGTGAATGGGTTTGGTCCAGAATACATCAGTGACATGTTAGTCAGGTATGAACCCAGCAGGTCTCTCAGATCTATGGACACAGATCAGATAGTGGAGCCCAGAGTTCACAGTAAACATGGTGATGCTGCTTTTATGCTACGTTCACACCAAACGCGGTGTCTGCGGCACAAGCGAACAGATTACATGCAAAGTCAATGGTTTAGACGCGCTGGGAGGCGAATTATTCGCCGGTGGGGCGGCGCGAACTGTTTCGCGCGTTGAACGCGAATGCTGCGGCAAGCGCGCTCCCGATTTTCGCGTTATTCGCCGTTCGCTTGAGTTGAAAATATTGAACTCCAGCGGCAGTTTCGCGTGACGCGCAGGCGCGAACGCCAATCAGAGTCCTTGTTGGCAATGACGTCAGGCAGGCAACACGGAAACCAGTATTTTCACCCGTTCAACCATTGAGGAGAAGCTCATCGTAGCGGTGTGTGACCACCGGGAGCTGTATGACACGGCCTGTTATTTTAACCAGGACCAGGACAAGGAAGGATTTGGTGTGGAGGAGAATCAGCGAGGAGGTGGAGCAGCAGGTAAATGTTCTCTCTGTAGTTTTCATCTTTGAAAGTCGGCAGTGAGTGAGGATAGCATTAGCTAATGATAGCATTAGCCGCTAACACCAGCTATTTTCACTTATGGGTTATGAGAGGAAAAAAAAGTCAGGAGAAGCGTAGTGGGTCAGCTGCAGGAACATCCAAACGGTGGAAATACCCTGTGGTCATGTCCTTCATAGACCCCTTTGTTTCACCGCGAGAGACAAGCAGCAACATGGTGTAGAGGGTTGAGGAAGACAGGACCACAGAGTATGGTCAACCATCAGAGACTGGAGGTTTGTTTATCAGTGCAGACATGTAGAAATATATACCAGGTTAATATTCAGGCCTTTATGCATCACAGGGCTTCTTCTAGTGGGGGACCTAAATCTAGTATAGTGATTTAAAATCTATAGTAATGTGTTTCATATATTGTGTTTGCTGTCACTCAGAGGTAAACAATCAGATGAGTGATGGAGAAGGACAGGGAGGGGGAACAGATAGTGCTCAGGGAGCAGGAGAAGATGCTGATGATGGTGATGGTGCTACAGCAGCATCTCCTGCAGAAACAAGTGCAGCCAAACCATCTGATATGAACATGACAGAAGTTGTTTTGCATTCTGTTATAAATAAAATGTATCTATAAATGCTTGGTATATCAGTGATGACAATGTTGATCATTACCTCATTTAATGTTTAATTAAAATATATCTATGATCCTATTTAAGTAACAGTGACTTGATTAGCTATTAATATATATATATATATATATATATATATAATGTGTTTGTTTATTTTTAAGGAAAAAGAACAAAGAAGAGGCCCAGCCAAGGCTCTCCAAGAGAGGTGGAGCAGCTTATCCTACAGACCTTCAGGAGACCACCTCCTCACCACCAGCTCTGACTGAGGATGAGATGTTTTTCAGAGACCTGCTTCCTACCCTGCAAAAAGTGCCACCAGAATTTAGGGAACGTTAAATTTCAAAGTTTTAAACTTCTTGATTATCATCCGGTAACACTAAATTTGGAATATTTTAATTAGGTTTTGGATTGGGCTGGATGGGCTGGGGTGGGTGGGACTCTTTGCATGGCAGGAACCACATTGTGAATAGTTGTTTATACTAGTTTGTTTATTATGTAAGTATTATAATATTGAAGTAAACAGTTTGTTTAAAATTGAGGTATTATGTTAATGTACATGGTGTTCTTTCAGTATGGTTGATTAAAAACACATTTTAAAGTGTACTTTTGCTTTCTTTTTAATTTCTATCAATGCATCTTAACAGCTATGTGTACACCACATTAAGGTTATATATTTTTTTCATACAAGAATATATAGTTTCCTCATATTGATTCTGTGCGAGACCTTTAATGCCTTATGTTAATTTCCGAGGTGAGGTTTCTTGGATTATTTCTTTCTGGTTAAAAATGAAGCTGACAGACGTTTCTCTCCCCATTCTTCCATATTTATTATACACATGTTAATACAGTAGGAAGTTTGCTCTATAGAAGTATGTGGTTGACTCTTAAAATAGTCGTTTTGGGTGTGCTGGTGCAATATGTCTAGCCATGGAACGGCTCCTGCAGAGAAGTACGATGTGAAGACCTCTCGTCCATAGCTGTTAAGCTGTGGTCCTGAAGGAGTCACCTGTGGTCAGATACCTGCACAGTGAACAACATAGAAAAGCTCAGATCATTGATAATCAGATATATATAATGTGGGTGTGTACGTGTGCATAAAAGGTGGAGAGATTAGAGAGAACAGGCCTTATCTCCCAGATGACAATAATTAACAGTAGTAAATAAATAACTATTTATTAATAAGAGTTAAAAACAATAAATATTAATGAAACAAGCCTCATCTTCCAGAATAGGTCTCCAGAGGACAAAAAATAACAATAGTAAATAATTTATTATAATGATTAACTTTTATTTTAGTTGTAATATATTTATGATAAAAAAAACAATAATAAAGCAGGGATTAATATAGTATCTATCTTTATTGTGTATTTGAGAGATGTGTCTGATGAATCATGGCATCTTCGGTTGCTTATGAAACTTACCGGAGACAGACAGACAGTCGTTCGGCTGCAGAGATGGAGCTCCGGTAGTTGGTATCCTGCCGGGACATCCGTGGGCCAATCCGACCCAGCAGGTCGTCGAATCGGGCGCTGGTCATCCACAGGTACCGCTGGAAGCAGTCATCATCCAGCTGTAACTTCTGAAGCGGTCAGTGAAGCTCACCGAGTTGGATGTGGCGCTGGTAAACCTGGTGAAGCCAGAAAAGCCGACGTTCCTTCCGAGGTTAGGAGCAGTGAATTAACGGAGGTCCTCCATAGTTGATGGTGGAAACAAACAGAGCCTGGTTGTCGCCGTTTGGGAGTCTGGTGGGCGGAGCTTCGCTTCAGACGCGAATGAAGCGAATAGGGAAACATTTTTTGATCCCGCGAATCCTGCGGAAGGTTTCGCGCGACAGACGCGAACAGTCCCGCAGAAAACGCGTTTGGTGTGAACGTAGCATTAGTTGTTATGCTGCAAAGAAGTGGAACAAACTGCCAGCGGAGCTGAAGTCAGTATCTAATGTGAACATTTTTAAATCAAAGTTAAAGGCACTTTTTTTCTCTACTGCATATGATTGAGAGAGAGATTTTTTGTCATGTTGTTGATGTAATGATGATTTTACTGATGATTTTAAATGTTCTTATTGATTTAAATGTTCTTATTGATTTAAATGTTCTTATTGATTTTAAACAATTGAATGTTTTATCATGTAAAGCACATTGTAGCGTCGTAGTGGCTGTTGTGATACACTCTGGGCTTTGTCAGATTAGTCAAAATTGTGGAAATGAATTGCAGGGCTGTGCAGATTTAATAAGGATTGGCTGAATTTGCAATAATAGTTGCGATAGCAACATCGCAAATTCCTGGAGGGTCTGGTTAGCTGTGTTCGACCTGGCAGGAATGGATTGCGCTTTGTCGGGCCTCTACCATAAGACTTCTCCATCATAATAAGCTCCAGCTGTTGTTAATTGTTAATAAATTTTTCTTGTTTTCTAGTTAGTGCAACATCAGCAGTAACTTCATACATTTCAAAACACTGGATGACTCCTCACCAAGCACTAAAACATAAGATTGCAATTCTATTTCCCCATAGACATTTGAATAGTACTTTTGTTGTGACAAACAACATATTTAATTGGCTGAAATCTCCAAAATGACGTTGCACATATAAAGGGATGTTTTGTACTGTATATATGAAGTCTAAAAGTGGATTTCTTGAAAATTATTAACATACTATCGCTTCATTAGCCCACCCCACACTATGACAAAAATATGCTCCAGGTGAGGCTTGAACTCACAACCACAGCATTGCTTAGCTGAATACTGTCATATAAGTACTGCGCGCTAACCTATTGCGCCACTGGAGCCTGACAAGCACCTTCTTTGTCCTTGTTAAAGGTGCAGTCCGCAACTTTGAGTTCCCTCCCTCCCCCTCCCTCTCTGCTGCTCTCTTGCCCTGCCTCCAAAGTCCCTCCCTCAGAGGAGCTAACAAGCTAACATTAGCACGACAGCAACATCACAGTAATATGACATGCACTGTTAAAAGCATATTACTGCAGCGCTTCTCTCTCTCTCTCTATGCGCACACACCAATCGATCAGCAGCAGCGAAACAACAAAGTGTCACTCACAGCAGCCCACCCGGAGACTGCAGTGATAGCAGCGTGCGCACAAACAAACACATGCACTACAGAGTTCTAGTGTAACAATTACAAATCAAACATAGTGTAAATAAAACAGCAGTAATTACCTTTCAAGCAGAAAAGTCACCAATTCCATCTTCTACTCCTCCACACCATACACTGTAGAAAAGATGGTGGGGCATCTTCTGTATTAACACTAGAGATGCATCAAAATTAAAAATCATGGCTGAAAACCAAAAATTTAGGAAACTAAGGCGGAAAAACTTAATACCAAACAGAAGCACAACAATATCATTTTTGAAGTGTTTTGCCCTAAACACATCCGTCTTCCAGAATTTCAGCGGTCTAAAAAGTTGCTCTCATGAGCTTCACTCAGAACAGGCTGTTTCTAAGTGTACTTTCGGGTATGCAAATGATGTCTGGCCACGCCCACTTCACATCCTGCTCCGGAAGAGGAGCGTTCACAATCTCATGATGAATGTCTCCTGAAATTGTTCGCTCTCGCGTGTTAATAAGGATATTCATGGGTGACAGATCACTTTTATTGTTTTCATATATGTACAGCTACATACAGAACATTTAACTAACAGACTCTATACACTGTTCTAAAAACCTGCATCCAAGCATCCATTTACATTTACATTAATGTACACAAAGACTGGCGACACAATGTATTCATCCTGATATTAAACTTATCTGTAGACTAAGTTTCCTCCTTTGTTTTCAAATCCCTCTCTGAACCTCCAGCGGCATCTTTAATGAATCTGTCACATGTGAGTTATGTGGAGTTATGGTATTTTAAATTCAAATGTACCCAGAGATATGTTCATGGTCTATGGAATGGGAAGGTAATGAAATAAAACATGTACAGTAGTTGGCAATATGCACCTATTGAAGTTGGTTGCAACACGCCAATAACTAAGAAAGAGGATGAAGGAAATGGTCACGCTAGTTTACTGGTCCACATCCAGGAACAGCCTTCCCAACACTGTGACGAAAGTGTGCTCCAGGTGAGGATTGAACTCACAACCTCAGCATTGCTCAACTGCATTCTGTCATGTAGGTACTGCGTGCTAACCTATTGCACCAGAGAAACTGGAAGGCATGTGCAAGACAGTAGATGTTTCAAACATTCAGTTACAAAAATACCAAAATACACATATTGCATCCAATACTGTCTACAGTCAAACATGTTGATGCACTGTAGGCTCAGTTTTTGATGAATCATAAATCTGTGTGGATTGTTTGTGTAGGACAGTCTGAAGATGTGCTGTTGCAACTTCAGTATTGATGGAGCAAACATTTTTGGGGAAGATAAAAAAAAGAGTGATGGACTTCATCATTTGCAATGGATTTAAATGCACAAAAGTTTTTTTTTTTAATATTGGAGCTACATTTTGGTGGAAGTTGTTAAGTTGTAGCACATATGATTGATTTGTTGTGAATTTTCTATATTTTGAACTTTAGTGGCTTGTTGTAGCGCCACCTTTAGGACGATTGGTCTGTTTTTGCAGCTGAGGTACTGGAGCTTTGTGCTACATTTTGGTGATGGTTTGTACATGGGAAGGAGGATTTCCTAAGAAGAAATAGAAAGAAAGAAGAAGATGTATGATAACAATAAGTTTTGCGTATGGGATGCCTAGACATCAATGATCAAGGATCTCTGTTTGTATTTGACCAATCTTTATGAAATTTGATTTAGTAATGTTTGGTTAATTCCTCAATGACTCCACCAAGTCTCATCCAGATCAGATCTGAATTGCGCATTTAACCGTTGTTTTAACTTTTTAAATGGGGTGCATACATTTGGACCTACTGTATTGTGATTAATGAGGATATACATTTCTTCCAAGCCTTTAAAGTGTTAATGATTATGGACCTCGCACACACACACACACACACACACACACACACCGATAGGGAATCGACTCCCTGGGCTGCAGAGCACAGCAGGAGATTATTAGGCTCATCATTTCTGCTGATTCTACTTCTTCTTTGGCTCCAGGTGTAGGTGAATTGATTACTTTCAAGACGACTTGAAAACATCAGCATTTTACACTTCATGACATCTTAGGTAAGAGCAGCACACAAAGTACCACTAATTTACGACTCCTGGGCCTTTAGCATCTCGGCGGCTATCCAGTGTTGATCCCTTTTTCTTAAACAACAAAGTGCTCTGTTTTATATCATTGTGAGTTTCCATGAACGCTCGGATGAGCGGGTTCCTTTAAATGTTGTTGCCACAAGGAATTGTGGGTCAGTCTCCTTTGGTAAAGTCTGCATCAGTGTTTCCTAGGGCTAAAAGACATTATAAAGGAAGTATTGATCCTCCATTCCTTAGCTTTTAGAGAATTAGAACGCTCCTTATCATGGCCGCCACTTAAACACTTCCGGGGGTTAAGGAAATGTGGATAGGAAAGGAGATAAGAGGGACTATTCGGACGCACCCATGGTTTTGTGGACCTGGCCTGTCTTTAAGCAGCTTGTGTTTCCTTCACTTGAGTATGTTCCCTAAATCTCTCACCTGGAGCATGTTTTGGTCATGCAAGTGATTAGTGTGAGGATCTGTAATGTTTTGTTTGTGTTCAGCCCTTCTGGTTCTCCAGAGGTGTATTCCATAAAGGAGGGTTAACAAACTCTGAGTCTATCCATAAACTCTGGGTCAACATACCCAGCGATGGGAAACTCTGGGTATCGGATTCCATTACGGCTGGTAAGAAGTGGGTCAATCAACCCTGAGTATGTAATCCTTGGGTTACTGACGTGCACGCGCGCCACTAAAAGCCATCATCAATGGATCAGAGATTTATTCGAGCTGCCATGGTAACCACCCGGAAAATAGTGATTTATTCACCCTATATATATAAGCCATTGTTTGATGAATATGAGCCTGTTCTAAAGGTGCGTTCAGTCTTCAGTGACAATAGTGGCTTAAATCACCCGTAATTAGTCACACTTTTTTGTCGCTTCATCACTTTATTGCTTCAGTGACGTGACGAGCGGTGAATAATATGAATAAAATGTGTCTGAGGAGACGTGTCAGCAGCATAGGATGTCTGCATAGAGAGTCCTCCTGTTACACTGGATATAAAGACAGTAAATGCCGCTTGATATTGCATCATTTATATGATTTTTAATGTAATATTGCCGCCAGAGTCATCTCAACGTCCTAAAAGATGTCATAAAGAAATCCCTGAAACGGGACGCGAACCCGCAATCAATCGCTTTCAAGAGCAGCATCACAATTCACTGCACCATCATACCTTCAAAGATGTGTGTTCTACAGATTTAACTGTATAACAATATAAAACAATAATCGAGCCTTAAAAGTTGATTCATTTAAATTGTCATCTTCTACTTTATATTATCCACAGGTTTGTATTCAGTGAACTTTACTACAGACGTCAGTAGATGTTTTAATGCAGATCAACCTCTCAGCGTCTTTCACTTAATGATCTACATCTACAATGTTATAAAGAAAATTACCGTTTGCACAAAAAAACAAAAAAAACATAAAGCAACACAACATTAGTAATGATGTGAACACGTCTGTGGTGTGTGATGTTACTAATGTGTTTCAGAGAAAAGTGTTAAGGTTCATTAAAGTGTTAAGAAACGGTGTTAAGGTGGGCGGAGCCAGGTAGAAACCCAGGGTTTCTTTGATAAAACCTGCCAGTGACCAGGTTTAGTTCATGGATAATGTTGCCATGGTAACATACTCAGAGAAGATCATACCTCACGTTTAGGAATGAGATACTCAGAGTTTCCCTCATTTGAGCCTGAACATACTCAGAGTTTGAACATAACCTGCTTTATGGAATACCCCTCTGTTCTCAGTGACGTCAGTGTGTTTGGGTTGGAAGTGAATAGCGCTCTCATGTTTCATACTCAGGTGTGTCTCGTTCCCAATCAAGCCTGATGGCTGTTTAATTGTCAGAGTTTGTCTTGCTCCTGCTGCCAACCCGTGGTGTCTTTCTGTCTCTAGTTTTCCTGTGCCTGCCCCTTTATGCTGTTCTTTTGTTTCTTTGAGTTTTGCCATAAATCATGGACTCTTATTTTCATCGTTAGGCCTGCCTGCTGCCTTATCTCTCTCTGCATCTGGGTCCACCATCACACCCAGCCTTTGTGACGGACAGAAACAGCCATTAATGGACCCAACATTCTGAGGTCAGGTGTTTGAAGACTGCACAGAGGAGAGGTTTTTTTTTTTTTTTATTCACTGTGGTGGAAAACAGTTTTAGTAAACAGCTCTTAAGCTGAAAACTTAAAGGAGGACTGTTTACCAGGTATGGGATGCAGACACGGCACACAGACAGGTTGCAGGGTTTCTGGCTATTTATTGCACAGTATACCTTAGCTAACCTTAGCTCCACTGTTACTGGGGTGGTGGTAGCGGCGTAACAGTTAAGTCCCTTAACCCTAACTTCACGTGTTGTACATCACGTTGTACATTTGGATAAAAGCGCCTGCTAAATGAAATTGAAATTGCTCCTCTGCTGACTGGTAGCTGTTTCTTTCTGGAACATAATCAATCACACAGAGTCTTTCCCTGAATCACCTAACTCCTGATCCCCTCTGCCTACTAAAACTCACACACATCACACCATTACAATTTCTGTCTGAGTTCAGTGTTTCCCAGCATCCGTTGTACGGTGGACAACGTATACAGCAAAAAACAAAACAAAACAATAATTACAAGCACGTTCATTGCATTTCTACTGTTTCATAAGTGCTGTTTGGCTAGTCCTTAAAGACACAATGTTGGAAGGTTTACTGACTAAAGGGGCTTTACTGGAAACACTAATAATGTAAATATGGCACAGAGAGATGGTCACTGTGTATAGTTGAAATATAGTTGATTTATTAGGGGTTTAAAAGAAAGTCAATCATTGAGCAAGAAGTCACAAATTGGAATAGTGGTGAACACTGGGGCTCTGCACAGTGTCAGCTCACTGCTCCTCCTAGGTGGAATGGGACAAACTGCACAGAATAATTTCACTGTAAATCACTCAATAATGTACTGGAGTAATAATACTAAAGCTTTACAAATGCCCAAAAGTTTATTTTCAAGTAGGTAGAACACTTGAACAAAATAATATATTTGTCCTGTTTTTGGTGTTCTTGGACTTTTTGGTAAAAATCTTAAAACAATGAATGGATTTTTTTTAAAAAGTTTCCCGAAAAATGTGTGTATGTGTATATATATATATAACATTGATGTTTTTACTGTTTTTTAATATTTGCATAACAAAATTTCTAGACATTGACATTTCACACATTAATATATTTTTTCCTTTTTAATCAATAGAGTTCCTTCTTCTGTTTGAGATTGACTCAGATGTTGCTCTGCTCAATGTTGAGACGTATCACGAAAAGTGCTATGCAAAGTTCTCTAAAGAAGCTGCAGTTGACCCACAGGAATCTCCTCAGTATCTCCACAGACTCTCCGTCATTAATTACACACGCACTAACATGCATGACGCACAGGGCAGACGTGTGAGCCATACGTCTTGTTTACGTGCTTTAATGACCTCTGTGTTAATTAAATCTCCCTGCTGGATGTTAATGAAGCTGGCTCGTACCGTGCAGGCCATCATGGGAGTTGCAAAGCTGGGCAGCGATGGAGAAGAGTGGGAGAAAACAGAGTCTAAGAAAAGTGTGTATGTTTGTGAGCTGCCATGAAGACATCAGTAAAAGACAGCTTGGTTTATACGTTTAGAACGAAAAGACACTTGAGGAGCTTCGTCTCAACTCAAACCTGAGTCTGTTCGTAAGGTAAATAACTTTCATCACAGCGGGGCCACAAAATGTGTTTGTTTGATCGGAGGGCCACACTGAATGTTAACATTCATGTCAGCATTTAGAATAATCAGTGATCTGAGCATTAATACATGAAAGAACAGAGTTTTTCATAATTTTGTGTTTTTCTCTCATTCTGTGTACGTTTGTTGTCTTACATGAAGCATTTTGTGCATTTCTGCAGTCCTTTTGTGTATTTTTCCTGTAAAATATGTTTTGAGTTTCAAAAATATTGTGTATTTGTGCTGTTTATTTGCGTTTTTTTTTTTCATTTTTCTTGTCTTTTGATGTATTTTTATTTTTTGTAATTTTGTATATTTTTCTGACTAATTTTGTGTATTACTGTTTTTTTTTTTTTTTTTCATTTTTGTAGTATTTTGTGTTCTCATTTTTTCCTGCAATGTTTAAATTCTTTGTGTTTAATCTATTCTTGCACTTGTTTTGTGTACTTTTCTATCATTTTATACTTTTACTTTGGGGGCCCCTAGGGGCCACCAGATGCCTATGTCTGCTCTACAGTGTAAACCTCTGCGCAGTGAGGCAGACATTTGCAGCAGATGAGAAAGAGGAGAGCAGAGGAGGCTTAAAGTGCTGAGGTTATAATTTCACCTAGAGGCGACATGGACACTCTGTCACTACTGCTGCTGCTGCCAACACTTTCTGCGTCCAAGGCCAGAACAAAGTCTATAGTTTACATAAAAACATCAGCTCCAAAAGGTATGTGAAATGTATTTGAATTAGCTAAATAACCCTAATTCCAGAGGTAAAAGTAATTGATTACAAGTACTCACGTACTCTGTGTATTCCTCATATCTCTGTGGATCAGGATTAGACTGCCATGAGACTTTCAACATGGCTGCTGCTTGGTTCAAGGCTGTGCGACGTCAGATTTGTTTGGACTGCAATGATGCCGTCAATAAATTATTTCATAAATGCTTTACAAATGTATGAAATTTGTGAGCTACAGTCCTACCTCCACATTTGTAAGCTACAGTCTTACCTCCACAATGTCATCAGTCCTACCTCCACAGTGATGATCTCTCTCGCGTGCGCAAAATTGAGCATCTCATTAGTTCAGGCTGGCACGGAAGTCAAGCTAGCCAGCCCCATCAGCTGTCAGTAGCTGCATTTAAACCACGGCAATGCGACTACTTCCGCATGCTTTGTCCGCAAACGCCTCGCAGGCCACCCGCACCCCGGCTCCTCCTCTTCTTTAAACATCGTCTCCTGTTGCCATCTACTGTAATTGTTTATGCTTTTGTTCTAGGGGGCCCTGCTGACTGCTTTCTCTGCTTATTCCTCTCCGTGTAGCTTATGGAAGAGCGAGGGCTTCCACGCAGCTGTGGGAATGACAGAAAGTGCCCAGAACAGAGCCTTACCGCCAAATCTAAAATGCAATAAAGAATTTGCCTAAAGTGAATCTGACTGAACAGCATTGAATTCCGGTTATTTTCTCAGTTTCAGAATTCATAAATGTAGCTTTACTGAGAGCCTGAGAATGTTTTTACTTTGAATTCATTGGTGTTTTATTTAAAAAAGAATTGTACATTTTGACAAACCTTTTATTTTATACAGATGCCAATATGGTAAATAAATTAAGCTCCATTTGTGCCAGATTTTGTGTCTTCCTTTTTAAGTTTATACATGTGTGTGGGGTAACTTTTAATTTGAGTACTATTTAATTAAGTTACTTTTTTACTTGTACTTGAGTTACTACTACTTGAGTTATAACACTACTGAGTACAGAGTATGTACTCAGTAGTGTTATAAAGGGGTTTGAGTTAGTAGACCAGTTAAAGGAGAGCAGACTCCAAGAAGCTGCTGGAGGTCCCAGCTTTGCTGCAGCTGAAGATGTGGCCTGTGATTTCTGCATGGGGAGGAAAGTGAAAGCCTTCAAGTCCTGTTTGAACTGTGTGGCCTCCTACTGTGAGGAACACCTTCAGCCTCATCAATCTGCTGCATTCAAGAGGCACAGACTGGTGGATCCCTCCAAGAAGCTCCAGGAGAACATCTGCTCTCGTCACAATGAGGTGATGAAGATGTTCTGCCGCACTGATCAGCAGTGTATCTGTTTTCTCTGCTCCATGGACAAACATAAAGGCCACCACATGGTTTCAGTTGCAGAAGAACACACCGAGAGGCAGAAAGAGCTGCAGGAGAGTCGAGCTGACATCCACAAGAACATCCAGGACAGAGAGAAAGAGCTGCAGCTGCTTGAGGAGCAGCTGAAGAGCATCCAGCTCTCTGCTGATCACACGGTGCAGCACAGCCAGCAGATCATCACTGAGCTGATCCGTGTTCTCCACAGAAGAAGCTCTGAGCTGGAGAAGGAGGTCCGATCCAAGCAGCAGACTGAAGTGAGTGCGGTGCGAGCCCTTCAGGAGAAGCTGGAGCAGGAGATCAGTGAGCTGAAGAAGAGAGACGCTGAGCTGCAGCAGATCTCCACCACTGAGGACCACATCCAGCTTGTCTTCAGCTACAGCTCCCAACACTCAGTGTGTCCACACACTCCTCCATCACACGCACACATCCTCACAGCTGCTTCCAGGAGCTCACAGATCATCTCCACACCACCCTGATGGAAGACTGGACCAAAGTCTGTGGGACTGTGGAGAGAGTGAAGATTCTACAGAGCCCACGAGCAGAGCTGGATTCTTACAGTATTCACAGGAAATCACTCTGGATCCAAACACAGCTAACAGATACCTCAGATTATCAGAAAGAAACAGAAAAGTAACAGTGATGTTAGAAGATCAGCATCCTCCTCATCATCCAGACAGGTTCACTGGGTGGTGTTCTCAGGTCCTGAGCAGAGAGAGTCTGCCTGGCCGTTGTTACTGGGAGGTGGAGGTGAGAGGGGGAGGAGTTAGTGTAGGGGTCACATACAAGAGCATCAGGAGGGACTGTGTGTTTGGATTTAATGACAAATCATGGATGTTAGTGTGTTATCAACACAATTACACATTTATCCACAACAACATCTTCACTGAGGTCTCATGTCCTGGTTCCTCCAGGATAGGAGTGTTTGTTCGTGGGTCACAGAGCAGCTACTCTGAGCTTCTACAGCGTTGGTGACACCATGACTCTGCTCCACAGAGCGAACACCACCTTCTCTGAGCCGCTCCACGCTGGAATTTATGTTCCTAATTATATAGACCTATTTGATTTTAATATAGTAGATAGTGCTGAGTTGTGTAAACTGTAACAGACCAGGTTTGTTTCTCCTTGCAGTGAAAGCAGGTTTCTTTCTGTAGAAGATGCGGTGAAGTCAAAGTCAAAGTGGAATCTAAAACATTCTGTAAACCTTGTATGCAGTGCTGCTTCACTTCCTGCTTCCTTCCTACCAGGGTTAGGGTCAATTACATTTTTCAGTTACAATTACATTTTTCAGTTACCCATCTTCATTTACAATTCAATTACGATTACAGTGACCGGCATTTTTTTCCAATTCCAATTAAATTAGAATTATTTCTTATCCTCAGAAAGTTCAATTACAATTAATCACAATTACTGAGTTTGAAATAAATAACCCCATAAAAGTTAACCTTCCTCTTGTGTTAGCTTTCTGTTAGCATCTCTAATGATAACAGGTCCTAAATCAGCTGTAAAATATGAAAATAAAGGTTTTAATATTTTGGCGTGGGTCTCTGAGGCATTTTTGTTCAGTGTAGGCCTAGAATTTATTTATTTATTTTTTTTAAAATGACTTTAAACGCACACAAAGCAGCAAAACACACACACACACACGCACACACAATTGTTTATCCTATTTCATACACTTGGCAATGAAATGTGCTTTACATGAACATAACAGAACACATTAAACTAAGTTTAAAAAAAAATTAAACATTTTAAAATGTTAATGACAAAAAATATATATATAGTCATTAATAATATTTTATTGAAATTATATTTGATTTTGATCTTACAGAATATAATAAAAATCTTTGTTACAATGAGATTTTTAAAGTGCCGTCCAGTGCCAACACAATTATACAAGTTCAATAAATAAGCAATAATAATGACCTAATCACAATTTGTCCTTGAAAAAGTTGTTTCTGTTGAGCATTTGTATTAACTGTATGTGTCAAAAAAAAAAAAAAAATTATTATTATTTTTTTTTTACAAATAATCAGTAAAGAATTGTCATTGCAATCCTGCATATCTTTCATAAGTGGTTTTGTTTTTGTTTGACATTATTATACAGTTCTTGTTCTTTGTAAACAAGTGAAATTTTTGATAAAGTGAGTAAAAACATTATTATTTCAATCTTTCTCTCATTGCTTTAATTTTACCTGTCCCTCCTCTTGATATTTTTTCTCTAAATTTATTTAATTTTTTTAAATTTTAATTTTTTTTGTTTGTTGGTTTAAACTTTGAGTAATAAATAATGTTAATGTTTGTCATCATGTTCAGCAATGATGTGCAACTTTTATCACAAAAAATATGAATGTCTGATTGGAGAGTCAACTTATCATTATTTATTTCAGTATTTAGAATAATGACAAATCTGAGCTTTGATACATGAAAGATCAAATGGTTTGTGTGTTTTTGTTTATATTTTAGGAGTCCTTCTTTGTGTCATTTTATTGTTTTGTGTGTTATGAATCATTTTTAGGGATGTAAGAAAACACTCAACCAATGACTCGATTTGAATCCTGATTTTAAATAAATTAATTAATTAAAATCAAAGATTGGGATGTTTTGATGATCTTAACTTCTTTCAATTTGACTACATAGAGATCATATTTTGGATTTTTTTTTTTTTTAAAAATAGTTAAAATACAGATTCTTATTTTATTTAAATTGTCAAGAATTGTTTAAACTAATATATTTCTTTCTTCTTATAACCTTCTTACAAATTGAACTCATAAGCCAAAATAAACTGCACATTTCTTCATTTATCACCATGCAAGGTTAAACAAAAGTATATAATTTCTAAATTTTATTTTAAACTCAATTCGAATCATAATTCAGTTTAAAAACAATAAAAAAAAAATATATCCACAAG
>NC_041053.1:13785520-13853020 GCF_900634775.1 Gouania willdenowi
AAGAAATTTGGCACAGGTGTTAATTATTGTACAATTTGTCCGTTTGTGTAATGGAGCAGCCACAAATCATTTGCTGGCCCCTGAATATGGATGTGTGACATCAGTGAACAGTATCTATTGGCAGTTATCTGGATCAATGATCCTAAAGGCTCGCCATCATCATTAATAATGACACTGTAGGTCCAAATATACAGGAAGATCCTTTTTTTTTTTTAAAAAAAAAAAGAAAAATCACAATTAAATACGTGAGCCAGATCTGATCCAGATGAAAGTTGTTGCAGTAACTGAGGAACCAACCTGAGTAAATTTCATAAACAGTCAATTATGAACTGAGATATGAATTGTTTAAACTTCGCCAATGATAAAAAAAGTTTTTTTTTTTTTTTTTTTTTTTAAGTGTTAGAACTCTATCTTGAATCAGCATATTGATCAGGATCCCCTCCAAAACGTAATGGAATCTTCCTTGTTGTAAGGTCTATCTTTAGTTAAATTTTAGTAAAAATCCATTCAGTGCTTTTGATGCAATCCTGCTAACATACAAACAAATACATAAATAAAAACGGGTGGAGATATTACCTCCTTGGCAAAGGTCATTTCCTTTCAAAGCACCAACCATAATGTCTAATGTACTAAAAGCTGGGTTGTGACATGGAGAAAAGTGAAAATTAACTACCTGTACTCAAAAGAACAAAGCCGTGAAATTGGTGACAACCCTTTTTATTCTTCACTCCAATAATAAATATCAGTGCAAATAACTCGTGTACACACACACACACACACACACACACATATATATATATATTTTTTTTAAAGGGAAACACCACATGTTGATAATGTTGATATACCGTTTTATTTTGAACAAATGCAATAATACAAAAAACATTACAATAAACAAAAGATTTGATACAGATGGCTTCCCTCCAGAAAAAGGAAAAACAAAACAATCATTACATATATTACTCCATACACATACTTTTTGTGTTTGAAATGGAGTGGGTGGGAGTATAAACTTATTAGTCCCACCCCTTTTCCTACAATGTAACTGTTTTCCAACCATTGCTGCTGTTAATACATTTTGTCTCATTTTTATATGATTTTGACTAAATACATGCACAACTACAGTACATATTACACACTTTCAAAATGATCATACAACACAATGATATCTACTTTACATTTTAATTTAAATTGCTTATTATTTGTTCGCTCTTTCATTTCCATTGGCAAGCTGTTCCAGACTTGTACATGTGTGCATAGGTTGAGGAAAGAGGTTACAGTGGGAAGGATGGATGTGTGTGTGTGTGTGTGTGTGTGTGTGTGTGTGTGTGTTTGCCTCCTGAGAGGATGTGATTGATCTCCGAGTGTTGACTCTGCTTTGTGAGGAGCTGTCCGCTATCACTGGTGCTGAAAGAGGATTACTGCTTCAGTGCACTGAAGGCACATGAGGTTCATAATCTCAAGAGGGAAACAGAGAAAAAGAAGAAGAAGGGTCAAGAAAATGAAGAAAGTGTTTATGAGATTTGTTTCCAACAAGCTGGGGAAAGGAAGTTTTTACAGACTTGGACTTGAAAAGTATTCAAGCAGTGATCTATCTCACTGAGGAGGTGAGTTTCCACTGCTCACCATCACTCTCTGTAATCACATTCCCTCTCTTCTTTCTCTCATTCATATATCACTCTAATTTGGACACATTGTGAGGTGGCATGGAGAAGGCGGTGGATAAAGAGTGGGGGAGGGACAAAGGAGCAAACAGAGGGAATATCGCTTCTTTTTCTCTCCCTCCAGCTTTGCAGGACACCACAGTGAGGATGAGCTCATCTGCTTGGTTTCTTGAGTTGGATTCATTCTCAGCATTGCTTTGAACTTTTCTTGATTCCTATCTGTGAATCGTAAATTAAAGTAGTGGTGTTGTCGGTGGTGGTGGTGGTGTGGAGGACCCAGACCTGGAGGAACCCTGTCCTGCTCTGGCTCTGCTTTGTCATCCGGATCCCATTAAGGCGCTCACTGTCAGGATGGCAGGGTGCGCCAAACGCTGCAAACAGGGAATCGTCAAATTTGCCATTTCACTGCACAAACTGCTCACAGGGACTCTCAGTAAAGGTATGTGCATGAAAATAAGCACTCCTTCGGCTTCAAATGTGCTTGTTTTATAGTCCTTTTCAAAAGCCAACTTATGAAGTGTGTGTAAAAGTGAGCGCTCATACAGGCCAGCTGATGAAATGAATGTTTGTGGGTTGAGTTTATGAGTGTTTGCATGTTAAAGTTTGTGTAAATGTCTCTCCCTTCTCATTTGTCTTCATTCTGGTCTGTGGTTGACTTCATTTTGTCTTCTGTGTTTTCTGGAGACAGTGAAGCAAGTAAGCAGCTAATAAAGAGCAAAGTAAAGTTTTTACATGTGTGTGCGTGTGCATGTGTGTGAATGTGTGTTCCAGTGATGAACAAGACTAATAAAACCAGCTGGTGTGACAATAAAGAAAGAACTGTAGTTAAGATAAGATAAGATAAGATGATCCTTTCTTCATCTAGCAATGGAGAAATGTACAGTGTTACAGCAGCAAAGCAGGATTGCAGAAGAAAATCACTCAGTGCAAAATTAAATTAGATAAAAGTATAAAAATCTTAAGAAAATATGCATCTAAAAATTGTTGAAAAGAGCCAGTAACTTCAAGATGTACAGTAAGTCTGTATAGACTGTATAAACACTATCATGCACACAGTGCATTTAAGGATGGACATGTTATTGCACAAGTGGTCCCATAAATTATTATTAAATCAAAATTAAAAATAGAAAAACAAATAAGATCAGGTGGTAATGACATCTTATGACATTATTATTGCACCAGAGGTAGGAGTGATGAATTGTAGGGGTGTAACCAGGGTCCTAGCACCATATTTTGGGCCCTGGCTATAAACCATCTGGTTGGGCCCCTACTGTACGTTATGTATGTTTTTTTTTTGCCTGGAAACTATACTAGTATTCATGCATTATGATATAAGCTTTCTTTTTTCTTCACATTAACCCAGAGGTTCCCAACCTTTTTTGGGCTGTGACCCCATTTCAATATCACAAATTTCTGGTGACCCCAGAGCCATTTTTTTCTTCCTAGAATTCATTTTTGATCATGTTTATTAAAGTGTGTTACAAATACAGAACAGAGAGGAATAGTGCATATAGTGGTAAGAGTGCCACCTCAGATATTTTTGTTGTGCATTTTATTTAAACAAGATTTATATTTGAAAAAAATATAGGATACAGTTATTTGATATTTACTGTTTGTGATGTGTATCTGAAAAATAATAATAGTTCAAAACATTTTAAAAATACAATCTTAATCCTTTTTTACCTACATTTTTTTTTTTTCAGTTACTAGACATTATAGGCGACCCCACATGGGGTCCTTACTCTAAAGTAAAAAAAAAAAAAATTAAAAAAAACTACAATAACCCACAGACTGTAAAAAGAATGGAAGGGACAAGCTCCCCATTTATTTTTATAGCTCCCCCTGCTGACTGCCTGCAGTATAGGTTATAAACCCCGCCTCCTCAATGATAACAGATAGGATGTGGGTCAAACTGTCAAGTTAAAATTCTCAGGTGGTAGAGGGGTCGTTTTCTGATGGAGAGGTTGAGGGTTCGATACCAGTCTATACCCATCTATGCATTGAAATGTCCTTGGGCAAGACACTGAACCCTAAGTTGCTCCCAGTGGTTGACCAGCACCTTGCATGGCAGCTCAGTCCCACTGGTGTGTGAATGTGAGTGTGAATGAGCTGATATTGTAAAGTGCCTTGGGACTACGTCAGTGTAGGCATAAAAGCACTATATAAATCAAGTCCATCAACTAGAAACTCTGCTGTGATCATTAGTTATTATCACCCTACATTGTGTTCACGTGCTCATTTTTCTGTGAAGTTTGTTTGAAATAAATTGTTTGAGATTGAAAAACATCATGTCGATGATTGACAGCCGCAGATGTTGCGTACCTCTTTTTGTGAATAGCAGTTACGTCGAAAAGGAAAGCCAAGACGCCATTTAACTAGATATTTGAGTTGAAATATATTGTGGTTTTGTAATAACCTCTATGATCTGATCACCTGTACAAGCTGTTGGTAGAATTTTCAGACGGTAAAGATACTTGTGATCTTAGCGTAGCTGGGCTGCGTAACTCATCAGGGCAGTACGCTAAATGGGCGGGGCGTGTAAGCAGGGCTCCTCCCACCGGACCGGACCCTACTGAGCAGACTCTGGCTCCAAATGACATCAAATTTTCAAGATGGAAGCACCACTAAGCGCCGTATTTTGGCTTCAAGAACGTTGAGTGGAAACAGCTTCAGTACACGCCCACTGCAATAACCTAATGAGTCCATATGCATATCGTATATTTTATGAATCTGTTCTAATATATTTTAGTGTTTTATTGAATATTGTGTTTGTGACATTTTTGGTGCAAAAGTTCTAATGTTGATTGTGATTTATGTGTGAGTTTGTATTTTTGTGTATACAGTGTGTCTTGAGAAGCATTCACGCAAAATCAAGCCCAGTGTTTTCACTACTGAAATGAATACACAGAAAGTCTAGCAGCACAGTGCACACACACACACACACACACACACACACACACACACACACACAATATTCCATGAGCCAATTGAATTTTTGTCTTGAGGGAAGAAACACATCAAAGAAGTCCATTGCACACACACAGCAGAAACACAAAAGGCAGCAGCACACGTGCACACACACATGCTCTCGCACACATTCTTGTGCTTGGCCCGAGCTTTCAGCTACACTGGGTTAGAAAAGGCCTGAAGGTCTTCCACGCTTGTAACATCAGTACAGAGCTGAATGGTGGTTGTGTAGCAAAAAGATGCTTTACTACTGCATCACACACACATTCCAATAGGACTCAGTGGTAAACATGAACATTAAGTCACTTTCCCTCACACTCATCGTTACACAAAGAGTGATCATTTCTTGGAAAGTGTTGAGGAGCGTCCTTTGTTGTGTAGAAACTTGAAATTGAAAACAAACACCAACAGAAAGTGAGTTGTAGAGTTAATATAAAGCCATGTAGCCTTAATGGACTCTAATGTGTGTAGTATCATTGGTTTCATGTTTTTATAATGGTGTATTCAATGGTGTTTGAAATGAAAAATACCAATATTTTAAACCTCATACCCTCTACGAACATTTCTTAAAGAGTAGCAACCAACACTTTCAGGTTAAATGATAAATATAGAATGCTATTCATCAATTTCTACCTGTCCTATGTAAGGTGCAGAATGTAAAAAACATGGTCACTGTTTCATTGCTGACATATTTTGAACATTTAGTTTACTTTCCTCACATTTAGCAATTTTTCTTTCAGATGAGACAAATGAATTTAAAACAGCATGTTCTATATCACTGTTAAAAATGTGTGAAAATTAAGTAATAAATCTAAATGTGAATATTAAATTGTAATGTAAAAGTTAAATATGACCAATTAAACAGTTATATATAAATGTAACATTTGGATTTACATTTAACATTTAGATTTTACCATTTCCATTTAGATTTATTTTAATTTAAAACAGCATGTTCTATATTATTGTTAAAAACATGTAAACATGAAAATAATCTAAATGTAAATGTTAAATCTAAATGTTAAAGTTTAATAATAATCAATTTAAAAGTTAGATATAAATGTAACATTTAGATTTACATTTAACATTTAGATGTGCATTTACCATTTAGATTTTAACTTTTACATTTGGATTTAACATTTAAATTTAGGCTTATTTTAATTTAAAACAGCCGGTTCTATATCATTGTCAAATGCGTGAACATGAAAAATAAATCTATTTGTAAATGTTAAATCTAAATGTAAAAGTTAAATAAAAACTGATTTAACATTTAGATTTAACATTTAGATATACATTTGCCAGTTAGATTTACATTGGACATTTAGATATACATTGAGATTTAGACTTATTTTTCATTTTAATATATAGAACATGCTGTTTTACATTAATTTCTGTCTCAAATGAAAGAAAAATGAACTAAATGTTCAAAATCTATCGGCTATGAAAAAGTGAGTTTTTACATTTGCCACCCCATAATCCTAAAACATCCCTTTGCTATTATAAATACTGTACACTGCTACTACAAAGTAGTTTCTTCGATAATTCTGACGAGTTCACCAACTCTTTTATTGCCAGTCAGCATTTTTAGGTGAGTATGAAAAAAAGAAGATTTAATTCAACATTTTTTCTCTATTTTGTAGAAATCTCATGATTTTTGTGTGAGGATTTCCACTGCAGGTGGAGATAAACATTTACTGTGTTGAATGGAAACATAAACGGGGGCATGTGAAGACTGTGAGATCAACAGTGACCTCTGCTGGTTCACTGCATTAAATACTAAGCAGCTGCTTGGGTTCACTTCAGAGTTAAAGATAAAAACTCGGTTGTTTTCCACTTATCATTCACATTTCATTTGTTGTACTTATTTTAAAAATACAAGACTAATCACAATCCAATTCCTGCGTTTTAAAACTTGAGATGTTCTCATTTCTGTCTTAATCTTTTTTCCCCAGTTCCTGATTGTAATCAGATACACCTGTTAGCACCTGAGAGGAGAAACGATGACAATGGAGAAAATGCATGACGCTGATATACACTGGCTTCTTTTAATTAGAAGTGCAGAAATATTCATTTGATTCAATAGTTTAGGCTTCAGGAACTCAGTTACAATAAGGAAAGCCAAGATGAGCCCAGGATTAAAATGGAGTGGTGCAGCTAAAATGTGAGTTACCAGAACTTTTCAAAGTGTGGATGTTTGATGAGTTGTAAACGTAATAGTTACTTTCATCCCGGTAGTCTCACTGTCGCTATGGAGGCAAACACAAGTGTCTGTTTGTTTGAAGCAGCTGTTGCTTGGACCTAAACCATGTCAGTGTGTTTACTTGCAGCCTATAGGCTACTTTCTATCATGGAAAAATCCATTCACCCATTGTAATGTGTGTGTGGTTTTTTGTTTGTTTTGTTTTACCCTGAGTGAAGAGGTTTAATATTTAGCTGCCTTGAAATATGGAGAAGAAGGACTACTGTCAGCGAGTGCATTGAGTCTCCATCTCTAAAAGCTAGGGATCAAGGGGTCATTCCATGTCATTTCACCAAAGGCCCACGCACTTCAGTCTCACAAAATTCTGAATTTTTTTGTAACCAATTGTTCTGTGATTATTCAATAGACACATTGTAAATGTTTAGTATGATTGGATGAATACATTTTGAGATATGGTCATTTTAGTGAGGGGGTATGCCTCGATTTTTGTGCTATGGCCGTGGCTATGGATATGTTAAACGTTAATGTATCCATAGACCTCCACTCTATTCATACGCAGCGCCCCTCATTGGTCGGTTTAGGTCACATGATAGGTTGTCAATGATCAACCGTAGCAGTGGAGGCAGTCAATAAGGAAACCAGGCTCCAGGTTTTGATGCATCAATTTTATCTGTTTATTTTTAGTTTGCACCACAAGCACCGTGTACTTCAATCTCCATTCCACTCTCTACTGAACAGAATGAATGTCCTTATATACAGGTGTACCACTAATTAGCCTGTACCAAGCATGGGGTGACATATAATGTGCATATTATTATATGTCACAGACATTATCACAAACACTAACCCTGTATTAATATCATGAATCTTATTTACATCTCCTAAATTATTAAACTACATATTTACATTGAGCTACACACATCCAGCTCCCCTGTTCCTAGTCTCTGCTTGGTCTCTCCCACCTGGAACTATAAAAAGGTGTCCAAAAGCCCCGGGGAATTCTTTTACCCGAACATCTCAGGAAAGAGGAAGAGAGCATGCACAGGTAAGCTTTGTTGAAGATCACATTTCAATCACATGCAAAATACCAGAACATATTGAATTGTTTTATCTTTCATGTCACTGCTAAGTTATTTATCAATTAACTGAAATGTATTTTCTGTGTTTATCACTAGATGAATCCTGTGGCCTGAACCATGTGCTTCACCATTTGTCACAGTATTATAATTGACTCTTTCTTAAATTACAACAGTTCATAAGTGTAACAGTCCATAAGTAACGTCACCTCGTCGTTACATTTCCTCCCCCTTCTCCAGCAGTACAGTTCCTCAATTCTCATGTACTCTGGAAAGACAGTCTGCCACCAAATTGTCTTTTCCAGCAATGTACTGTACTGTAAAGTTGTAAGGCTGCAGGGAAATATACCAACCAGTAAGACGCATATTAGAATCCTTCATCCTGTTTAGCCATTGCAGTGCTCGATGATCCATCTCTAGAAGGAAGTGATGTCCCAGCAGATAATAACGTAGAGCACTGATTGCCCACTTCATTGCGAGACACTCTTTCTCCGCTGTTGAGTACCTTGTCTCTCTGTCCTGTAATATACGACTTAGAAAAAGAACAGGGCGCCGCTCTTCCTCATTGTCCTGCAGAAGCACTGCGCCCAGGCCAACACCAGAAGCATCCGTCTGTAGTGTAAACGGGCGAAAAAAATCTGGACTGTGGAGAACAGACTCACTTGTGATTGCTGTCTTGAGGTCGCTGAACGCTCTGTCACATTCGTCCGTCCACTTTACTTTGTTTGGGGCTGAGGCTCTGGTGAGTTCAGTTAATACGGCTGCTCGAGAAGCAAAATGAGGAACAAATTTACTATACCAACCCACCAATCCAAGAAAGGAACGCACCTTTTTCTTTGTGGTCGGCACAGGATACGAATGGATGGCATCCACCTTCCCCACACGAGGCTTGACAACCCCCTGTCCAACAACATGGCCCAGGTATTCTACCTGGTGGCGTGCTAGTGCACACTTGCCTGGATTAATGGTCAGCCCAGCATCCTTATTCCGGTGTAGCACCTGCCAAAGGTGAGCAACATGGTCCATCCAGGAGTGACTGAAGATAATCACATCATCCAGGTAAGCTGCTGCAAACTGTGGGACATCTCTCAGCACTTGGTCCATCAGTTGCTGAAAAGTTGACGGTGCCCCCTGGAGACCAAATGGCATCACCTGAAACTGGAATTTGCCATAGGGTGTTATAAAAGATGTGAGCTCCTTAGACTCTGGTGCAAGGGCCAGCTGCCAATAACCTTTACTTAGGTCAAGCGTTGTAATGAACTCTGCCCTTCCCACTCTTTCCAGAAGTTCATCAATACGGGGCATTGGGTAGGATTCAAGCTTTGATACAGAATTCAGGTACCTGAAGTCAATGCAGAACCTTAATGAACTATCCTTTTTCGGGACCAATACCACCGGGCTGCACCATTCGCTGGTTGAAGTCTCAATGATGCCCATCTGCAACATAGAGTCAATCTCCTTCTTAAGCCGTGGCACCAACCTTTCTGGGATCCTGTAGCTCCTGCGCTTGGGCAGAGCATCCTGCTTAAGGTGGACTTTGTGCTGGATCAGGTTTGTAAAACCCGGCTTTTGTTGGAACAGCTCCGGATCCAAAAGTACTCTCACCTCCTTCTGCTGGACCAGGGTCAGATGCGACACATCCACCGCAGCATTCTCCGCAATGTCGGGAAGAAGTAAAGGCTCCTTTTCATCCTCTTCCGTTGCAGGACAGATGAGAAGGTTCTGGATCGACTGCTCAAATGAAGGCTCCTTAAATGCTTTCAACAGGTTAATATGAAATACCTGATGTTTCTTTTGTTTATCATGCAGATACAGTTCATAGGTGACTTTACCAAGACATTTTGTGATCTCATAAGGACCCTGCCATCTCGCCAGCAGCTTACTGTCATTGAATGGGAGCAGCAGCAACACCCTTTGCCCCAGATGGAAAATTCTTTCTCTGGCACTCTTGTCATACCAGGTCTTCTGGCTCTCTTTTGCCAATCTCATGTGTTCATGTGCCAGTGCCGTCATCTGCTCCAATCTGTCCCTCATCTTCAGGACATAAGCCACCACATTTTCACGCTCAGCCTTTGGATTCTCCCAATGCTCTTTGGGAAGGTCAAGTGGGCCCCTCACCTGCCGACCATACAACAGTTCAAAGGGCGAAAATCCTGTCGATACTTGTGGCACCTCTCTGTAGGCGAACAGTAGGTAGGGAAGCCACTGATCCCACTTCTGACACCATTTGTCAAGGATCAACCGTAGCAGTGTAACAGTCCATAAGTAACGTCACCTCGTCGTTACATAGGTGCACTACATCACTTAAAGTTCCATCAGTTTTATTTTAGCTCATATTGATTTTTAGCTACCAGCTAACCCTTTTATTTTAGCCCTAATCCTATCCCTATCCCTAACCCAGAAATGTTTATTTTTGTCAGAAATGTATTTTAAAGGTGGAATTTGCCGTATTAAATGTGTTAAAATGAAAAAAATGTATATGTCAAAAGTGGGATTCAAACCCACGTTAGCGGAATTAGGAACTCTTGAGTAAAAATTTCTGCCATACATCAGTCTCAATATTTATTCTCATTTCTAGTCTCTTCATGTTGTCTCTTTCTATAGTTTAATTCTGTAGTCTATAACAGAACAGAAGGCAGGTGACATAGTTTGGCTGTTTTCAGTCTGCACAGCAGAGGGCGTCCACCTCTTCTTTATCTTGAAGCACAACCATCCAACTTGTGTAGATGAGCAGTGAAACAAAGACGCTTTTTAACATTCAGGATCTGAAATGACTTGAAGCAGGACTCCTCTGGTGGCTGCAGATGAGTGAGGTGGGTTTTCACAATAAGGGTTCACTGATAACAGCAGCAGCAATTCCACATGTGCAGCGTTATTCATGAAGGATTGATGAAATATTCAGCTGTGTTTTACCCTATTAGATATTCCCTTGAGGTCCTCCCCTTCTGTCTTACAGTCAGGGTGGACCCTTCAGTGTGTTTGTGTCTAAAAGATGAAGGGAAAGCAGGTTAAGAACAAAGAGTAGAGAAGACACACAAGAACACATCAAGAACACAGACAAGTGTGTACATAATTGAATTTTTGCCCATGTGATTCAGCTCGTGTTTTTACCCCTGCACACAAGTGAGTGCGTGCGTGTTTGTGTCTGTCATATTTTTAAATCGCCTAAGGGGACACATGCAATGTTTAAAACCAAATGTAATGCATAATAATTCAGAGGGAAAATGTTCTCTGAGGGCTGATGTCATTCTGCTCTCCGCTCTGCAATCAATCCCTGGGTTGAATACAATTAACACTTCCATCACTTTCATGCTCTGCGGTGGGGGTGACACAGCGGAGGGAGTCAGGGGAGGCGTTAGTATTTACCATCCATAAAGCACTTTAGTGCTAGGAATGTCAATAGGGTTCAGTTACCATCAACAGAACTGGTTTTGGTCGAATCAAACACTGCAGTGTGCCATGTGTGGAACAGCAGCACCCACAGGCGAGGTGACACCGCTAGTAAAACATCGATGACAAATCAGGCAGTAAATATTCTTATCAGCTGGAATGCTGAATGCATAAATCACGTTGTGTTGTTGTGCTTATCATAAGTGTGTAGTACCCAGTGTGAGTTCACCTTCAGCGGTTCAAAGTTGTGCCAAATGTGTCATCTTCGTGTCAGGTGGAGCTGAAAAAGAAGCCTCTCATATCTTTCCAGGCGACATGAAACTTGCAGGTGGTGAATCTTATTTGAAAGATTTACTATGGGACACAAATATTGCACCAGTGGCCTTGAGAAGCAAAGCAAAGAAAATAGCTGTTGTTGCAATGCATGAAAGTGGTCATTACAGTCAGCTCTGCCAGGAACTGTCCCCCCCGACTCTGCAGGGGGAAGATGTTGGGCAAGATGAGGGCGAGAGGGGTGATTATGGACCGTCACCCTTTGAGAAGCTGTTTGGTCCTTCTGCAGTAAGGTCAGACTCTGCTGCAACACAACTGTAAAACATTAACCCTACGTCAAAGGTCTGCAACCTTTGGCTCCAGAGCCACATGTGGCTCTTTCATCCCTCTGCTGTGGCTCCCTGTGGCTTTGTGGAGAAAAAAAATGAATTCATTTATCATGGGGGATTCAGACTTTGACTTGGAGAGGAATCTATATCTGGCACCCGATTATTACATTTGACTGTTATGTCAGGTTGGTTCCTCAATTACCCCACCAAGTTTCATCCAGATCTGATCCAGATTGCATTGTTAATTGTGGTTTTTCTAAAAAAAAAAATGGTGCTGCCTATAGCTTTGGACCTACTGTATCATTAATGGTATTTTTTTCCCAAGGCTTTAAAGTGTGAATGATCATGGTACCATGATGAGGATCACTGATCCAGGTAACTGCCATAGTATGGTATTCAATGACGTTATATAGATCCAGGGCATCTAGTTATTTAATCCCTCGGAAAATGTTTTACACGTTCCTTGAAGTATTGCTGGGGGAGGGAGGGAGGGAGGGAGTGTAAGGATCAGATTAATATGGGGGAAATATAAACATGTGACTATGTGATAAATACATGCAGAGGGTTATGTTAGCAAGAGCATCCAATGTTCAAACCAATGCATAACTAAACATTCTAATCAATGAGGGTGAGTACATCCTCGCATATCTATACTTATCAACTTGTAAGCTTGCAGGGATTTGTAAGCTTTTAAATCAGTGTATAAGCACTGTGTGTTTTTACTATGACTGGATTAGCAACAGCTGGTAAATCAAACGGTTCATGGACCAGTCTGACTGATGGATGTGTGTTAACATGCTGCACCACCATGTTTAGCAGCTTTTAAGACACAAGTCAGTGGTAGGCTGGTTAACCACAAGCGCTGCTGGACCCTGAAAATAGTAACCAGAGGTGTGGACACATGAGTGGTGATGTCAAGTCAATAATTTATAATATGAACTACATTTTCTGTAATAAGAGATAAAGCCATCCAGTGCCACCTTTCATCTCCTTGTTTAATGAGGATGTGCTGAAGGAGTTTTTAGAGCCAGAAAGGAAACCAAGGAATACAGAAGCATGAGCCATTATCAATAACATTTGGGCCAAAATAAAATAAAAAAAACCTTTGTAAATACAGGTTTCGTACATAACACATTAGGATTTTTTAGAATGACTTTATACCGTGGGGCATAATTTATGGGGAGCTGTTATTTTGGTCAGGACATGACGCACGTTTGTTGATTCCTGTTAGCTGTTGCTAGGCAACAGTGTTCTATTGATCTACAGTTTCTGAGTTTGGTGGATTGTAAAGCCAATGGTTGCTACAACAAGTAGAGAAAAACACAGAAAAAACATTTCTTTTGCATCTCTAAGCCATATAGCGATACCAAGTCAGAGTTAGCCAGACGTTGGCTCCATAACATCGATAAGGGATACACATTTAAAAAGTTTCTGTCTGGAAGAAATTCGGTGGTATCTGAGGATCGCTCCGGGCTGCTATGAGAGAGATTTGAGGGCTAAGCTAATGGGCACAAAGCTAAAGTTACATCTGTAACCAGACGTGGTCCAGACAGAATTCCTTCTCGGAAAGTCCTTCAATGCAGCTTGTAAACGTACTTGTTCAGAGCACTGCTACGTTTCTGTTACAGGGGATACTATAGGCGGCTGTCATGACAACAACTGCATCCCCACCAGATTGTTCCCTCTTCTTTCCTTGTGGCTAAATGATGAACTCTATCAGGAGAACTTACCTGTTCGTTAGGGCCCCGTCGGGTGCTGCTACTCGGAGGTAGTGGTGCATCATCTCGTCCATGAACAGCTTTCATCACCGTTGCTGACCATATTTATGCACTTCCAACACCTAACTACTCAGCCATGGCTCGTTTCTGCTGCTAACAACAGCTCTGTCCGTTAGACTTATTTTGATGCTGAGTGAGTGCAGGGAGGCTCACCAGAAGCAGGTAGTTGGTGAGAAAGGTGATATTTAATCCTCTCCTAACATACAACCTGGATGGTGCACTTTCGTCACTGAGGGAGTGGATACACACGGCTGCTTTGCACCAAGAGTCGACAGAAAAACTACACTTCCCACAATGTAAACAGACCTGTTGCGCCTCTACATCCCACAATGCACCATTTCTTTAAAGCAACAGGCCATGTCGCTCAATGAAAGTGCGTCATATCCTGACCAAAATGGTGGCCCCCCTGTAACTTATACCCCAAGTTATGAAATTGTTCTAAAAAGTCATTTTAATGTGTTTTTTTTTTTTTTTTTTAATTGGTGCACATATTTTGTTTATTGATAATAGATTAAACACTTTTTTGTTACATACATTTCTACTACAGGTACCCTTCAACCCTATTTACTCATTTTGTACGTCTCTTTGGATGAAAGCGTCTGCTAAATGTAAGTATTGATTGTTTTACTTTTTTAATAAGCATTTTGCTTTATGTCTGTGCAGCAAAAGACATTACAATGATTACGAATAGAATATATTAATAGTGTCATATTTTAAATATGAATACTAATACCTGAAATAATATTAATGATAATATTAATACATTTTATTTAAAAGCTCCTTTCAAGAATCTCAAAGACACTGCAAGTTCTTATTTATTTCTTGTTTATTTCTCCAGTATTGACTTCCCTTCATTGGCTTCCTGTAAAATCTAGAATAGAGTTTAAAATCCTCCTGTTAACATACAAAGCTCTGCATGTTCAAGCTCCTGTATATCTTAGAGAGCTGTTAGTGCCCTGTTGTCCGGGCAGATCACTCCGCTCTGTTTGCTGGCCTTCTGGAAGTTCCAAACGTGTCTAGAAGTAGAACAGGAGGAAGAGCTTTCAGCTACCAGGCTCCTCGCCTTTGGAACCAGCTTCCAGTACGGGAGGCTGCTACTTTCTCCACCTTTAAGGCTAAACTCAAAACCTACTTATATGCTGAAGGCTAGAGCGGACATCGGTCGCATTTTAGAGTCCTTGGAGTCACTGTTCGATTTAATATAAACGGGAAGAGATTCAAATTCTGATGTAGCTGGTTATGATTTACAGTCCACATAAACAGGACTGAATCATAACATAACCTAACCACTAGAGCGGACATGGGCTCGTCTGTGAACGGTTGCATTTACAGACCTTGGAGTCGCTGTTAGCTTACCAATAAACGTAAAGTGATTGGTCACTTTTATAATAAGTATTGACTGGGAGTGAGGCCCAAAGCCAAGGCAGGCTAACTTGACAATAATGTATCTTGTTTTTCTGCAGTCTGTGCCTTCTCCTCGCCCTTCTCTCTCTTTTCTATTTCAGGTGTCGTGAAGCTGATGATGGCAGTTCCTGATCTGTGGTTCACGGCTGAACTAGTCTGTTTTGTTGTTCCTTCTGTCCACTAACCCCAATCTGTCCAGGCAGATGGCTGCCACATCTGATCCTGGTTCTGCTGGAGATTTCTTCCTGTTAGAAGGGAGTTGTTTCTTCCCACTGTCGCTAAATGCTTGTTCATGTGGAACTTGTTGGGTTTTTTCTTTCTTATTATGAATTTCATATTTTGATAAGCGCATTGAGATGACTTTGTTGTAAATTGCGCTATACAAATAAAGTTGAATTGAATTGAAAAAACAACAATAGCAAAAACTGTGATGTGAGGATGTGTGAAAAAAGAACATCAGCAAAGAAAAATGAATGAATAAATGAATAGATATGATTTTGAATACTGCCTAATGATGTCTAATATCAGCATGAATGCCCTTGATCTATTTCTTTGTGCTTCTGTGTTTGGACGCGTTAAAGCCTAAACAAACCAAAGTGCCTTCCTGGCTGCTTCTAATGGAGGTAATTTGAGTGAAATGATCCCGCACAATGGTGCTATGATTTACTTGTAGCAACCAATCGACTGGAGAGGCACTGTGATTTCAGCTGTTTGCTCACTCGCTCTACAGTGATTACAGTTGAGGCTTGTTACACTGCGTTTGTGTCGATGCCACTGACAGAATTTTGGCTCTGTGAGCAAAAAACAGGAAAAACAGACCTGAATGCTCGCTGCAGGAAAGTCACTGATCATCACACGAGTAAAGCATTTGGTTCCTGTGTCTTTGCTGCATGTCCACCTCTGCAAACCTGTGAAAGTTTGTTTCCCATGACTCAAACGTCATTGTCTTTGTTAAAGGCCATAGAGTTCAGTGTCCTCTGTCTCCTCACTCTAACTATAGCACCTTTTGGTCCAGAAGAAGCCTTTTACTTTGTTCCCTATTCCTGCTAACACTGTTTCTATTCTCATTTCACTCTCTGACTCTCTCTCTTCCCGCTGTCATCCTTCTCTCCTCCGCAGTCATGTCACTTCCCGTCCCACCTTTTTTATAATAAGAGCAGACAGAGACAAACCATCCACTTCATTATTCACAGCTTGTTCTCTGCTGTCTCTGCTTGTCAACATTTGCTCTTGCTGCTGTCAAACTCTATGTACCTTTCCTCTCCTCGGCCTAACCCCGTGTTTTTCCCCCTTTTTTTAAAACCTAGGTTCAGTCCACTCACCCACAATCTCAATCCTGTTGTGTGATGGTTAATAAATGATTAGAATGAATGAACAAGAGCAGCGTTGATGATGTCAGGCCTAATGTCTTGGAAAAGATGGGATTTGGCCTCATGTGATGAGATTTATCATCTTTGAACAGCAAACCCTTAGCTTATTTTATTGTCCTTGTTCACAGCACTGAACATTGGCTTCACTCACTCCCATTTTAAATTCATTTGAAAATATACAATTCCTAATTTAGTGTAATGTAATGCTTTCTTCTTCTAAATGGGAAGTTACATTTTATTTTTTTATGTTTTTGGATTTTTGAATGTCTTTGGAAGATTTTGAGACCTCTGTTGAATATATGGATTAAGTAAGACATGGCATTGCTTTAAATGTGATCCAGGCTGGTTTGTTTATGTCCCCATTTTCTTTTCAAGTTTGACAAAATAATTGACTGTGTTCGCTCTGATGGTTGTGTCTTAGAATTAGTTATATGCTTAAAAATGGAAGATTCTACGCTTTCAGACGGCATATGTTGCTTGTTATATGCTGCTGTATTTGAGAATCATTTAAATCCTTAAGAGCGTGAATGAGTGAGAACATGCATTTTGACGTGTATTCAGGACAGGTACATTTTTGTAGTCAACATTACCAATTTTGTTACTAATAATTTTTGCATTTTTGTATATGTTGCAAACATGGTGGTTGGCGGGAATCTCCAGATGGTCGATTTTTTCTTTTCTTTTGCCCCCCCCCTGGCAAGAATCACAAACTCTGCCTATGCTTAAAATATTTTTAAAAAAATGTAGTTCTGTGTCACTGAGCACAGTGGTATCTGGTATCTGTAGTGGAATTTAATTGCAAGCTTTATCAACACATTGAAGGACAAAAGTACTGTATTACGTGAAAGTATACAGATACTTCCTGTCAAAAAATATTCCCATACCAGTAAAAGTAGCTCAGTCAAAATATTACTTGTGAAAGTACTGAAGTAAGAAAATGATTTATTACTAATATTGAAAGTACTGCAATAATCATCTTTATTATTAAAAAAGGAACCACTGATGCACAATTTGTTACATGTTTTATAAAGTAGTGAAAACCATAGTGTTCCATGAACTAACATAACATTTAGGTTTGTGGTAAATAAAACCACATCACCATCAATCACAGAATGAACAGAGTTAAATAAATGACATATTTAACTTAGTATTTCACTATTAGCTGTCATAAATGGTGGTGCAGGGTGAGCGTGAGATAAATGACACTCTTGGTCCGTCTGCAGCCGTCCATTAACTGGTTGATGACTTTGACACTCCCTCTGTCAATGCTGTGACCTGCTTTTGCTGTTTCTTCACATCAGTGAACATCTAAAGCCAACACAGCGCTTAGAAATACACAAGAATAGTATTTGCAAACACAACACTGGCAGCTCTGAGGTCAACATCTTCAGGTACAGCTCAATAGTAATAATACTAAGCTTTATAAGGGAGGCTGACCTTGGCCATGAAATGCTGAGAAATTGCTAGTAAAGACTAGAAAAAGGTTTAATGGACTAATAAATCAAAAATGCCATGAGCAATGCCACAACTATGTCAGGAAAAAAGAAAAAGGCTGTAAGCTTGAAAACACAGAGTGGTCTGCAGGGTCAGGAGACTGTTTGATATGCCCTTATAAAGAAAAAAAAAAAGATATTCTAAGCTAATTAAGGTAAAAATGTTCTGGAAAACAAAACAAAACCCAATCACATAATTTGACTCCCTATACTTTTGCACTGCTTTAATCAAGCAAATGCATGAGTTATTCATATTGTGTTCCAAGTAATGAGTCCAACAACGAAATCAATCAACAATATGTCTGTGGAGACGCTGCACTGTTTGCACTGTAGGTTTGCTGCCATAAATCTCCTTAAAATGAAAAGTAGTTGGTGAGCCAACTCCACTATAAGGTCTAACAATCCCAATGGTTTCCAAAGGGACTTGTAGGAAAAAGCTGCAAACAACAGCTTTACTGTGTGTAACACCACCGCACGTTGTTGACAGATTCATCTTATTTTCACACATTTTGACGAGATGGAACCACACATCCGTTCAGACCGCAGTCTGACAGCAGAGAGCTTTACTGTACGTAAACAAAAGAGCAGTGACGGATGCTATTGTTTTTCATTAAAATACATTCTCACTGTCAGTCTTGCGTTGGGTTAAAAGGCACTGTTGTGCAGTCATTTTACGAGTTATTCTCTGGCACAAAAAAAAAAAAAAAATATATATATATATGCATATATATATATATATATATATATATATATATATATATATATATATATATATATATATATATATATATATATCAGTGACGTGCCGTGACCACTAGGGCTGGGTAGGCACATTGCAAATCGAGACAACCAATGACAATTTCATATGTTTCTGCTGTCAAGTGTTAATTCAATTCAAATCAATTTTATTTGTATCAAGCAATTTCCAACAAAGTCATCTCAATGCGCTTATCAAAATATAAAATTCATAATAAGAAATAAAAAACCCAATAAGATCCACATGAACAAGTATTTAGCCATCTAACAAAATCAATATCATAAACACTATTAAAGAAACATAAACAATTATTTAATATAGCCTCCATACTCTCCAACAAGATATATCTCATGACACGACAGCACATCTGTTGTTTGTGTTGGAAACACAGAAACACGGAGAAAATGACAACTTAGAACATCCTCAGTGAAGAGCATCCACAAAGTCAATCCTTCCTTTTGTTCCATTCACTGTGAAAAGTATGAAACATGTTCTGACCTTACCTTTGCTGAAGCTCTGGTAACTCAGGTGTTGGTCTCCATCTTTTAAAAGCTGTCGTTTTTCATCAAAACAAAGTTTCTCTATCATCTCTGGTGCTGTCATCCACACTATAGTGTTATCTCGCCCACTAGCTAGAGAACGTAGCAGCAGCAGTCACGTGTCATCTATTCACTAATATACTGTGAACTTACGTATAGCATTTAGCATAGCGCAGTTACGTGCAAAGGCAGCTCTCTACGCTGCCTTTACGCGTAAATTGATGTCACATTGGGGACCTTACTGCGCATGCGCAAACACGTAAAATCACGCAATGAGAACGGAGGCAGAAGAGTGACGTGCCTTTGGCAGGGGGCGTGGCCTCCCTCTGCCTTACAGCGGAGCGAAAAAAAAAAAAGACTGTGCAGCTATTCCAGGAAACAGCGCTGTTTAGTAATTTGAGCTATGAAACGCACAAAATGCGGACACTTTCAAACGTATAGGTACTGTAGGCTATTGGAAATAAAATATATAAATAATTTATAATTAAAAAAATGTATAATTAAATAATCGAAATATAATTTCACCCTTGGGTAGGCACTGCCTACCTTGCCAACCCTGACGGCACGTCACTGATATATATATATGTATATGTATATGTATATGTATATATATATATATATATATATATATATATATATATATATATATATATATATATATATATATATATATATACGTATATGTATATATATACATATATATTCCCAAAGGTATTGTACGGTCGGTTCTTCACACTAATTTAAAAACAAAAGTTTGATATTGTGTTGTTCAAACGGAAAGATATAGTTTGCTTTGTTAGTTTTGATATTTGAATGATATCTTTAAATTATAATTAGGAGAGTTTTTCCCATACATTCCGATGGAAATGATTCTATTATATTTTATTCTCATCCGTAGCAGTATATTCGCAAAACTTGTATTCTTTTAGTCAAAACCTTCTGTGTAGCTTCAAACATTTACAAAATATTGTTTCTATGTCTTCTGGGTTCTCATTTATATCCGTTGTGTATGCCCAAAACGAGGCCTGAAAGATGTGCACGACACTTTCCACGCAATGTTTGTGATTTATGAAAATAAACGTAGCGTGAGAATGTGCACACCGGTTCACTCAGTCTGATCCTGGCGCATTGGACATTTTGGAGACATGGAGAAACCTTAAAGCCACACCCTGGACTTTTTGACCTAAAGAGTTGACGCATTTGAGTTATTTCAAATGATTCCTCAGGCCAATATACTGCGCTTGACAATATCAATGCTTGGAGTGGAGCTGCCCTTTTGAAATACCGACTATGTAAGTTTGGACCGTCGGACCGTCGTTTGCCAGGTCACGTGTTTCTCTTTACGGCAATCGTGTGACCACAGGCTCTGATCTACTCATGGAGCTAAGGCATTTGCTACTATTTTTCACTAAGTGATGCTTTTTGGTCACTCCATCACTTCATCGCTCCACTGACGCGATGACCAGGTAACTGTGTGTGAGTGTAGAAGCAGTGACAGCTGTATGTTTACAGCACTCATCATTGACAGCTCCGCTTTTACGATTTAAATGATCAGTTTACGGAGTTACTAAAGGATGAGTTCACTCAGAATGTTGCCTTATTCAAGAAGTTAACCGCTTTAATTTTGCCCAGATAAAGGGAGTGTTGTACAGCCCTCCACACAAACAAACGTTAAGCTATCGTTAGAATGACGGGGAAAAGAGAGATTTTAACTGTGGCTCAGACAGAAAAATTAGTCCAATCCTCACCCTGCAATAATCTGATCAATAATCTGGTTAAATCAACCTGTTACATTGTTTATCAACGAAGGCCTTTCAAATTAAGTGTGCGTTATCTTTTTCACAGATTTAAATGACTCTTACAAAACTCCATGTTTGTGATTTCTTGACAGCCCAAAAATAATTACATCATGGCCCAGTCTTGCTCCCAGGCTTCAGACCGCCTTCATTCACAGACTACACGCTTTTGGTTCATTTACGCTCGGTGGGCGTGTCAGGAGCCTGGACCGGAGAATATGCACAGGAGAGAGGTGCGTAACTCCAGACAGGAGAATAAGGCCCAAAGTAAATTCTCCTGCTTTCTAAAGGAAAAAGTGTGTGTAGGTGAACTGCACACGATTTAATCAACTGTCTTTTTTTTTTGCGTAGTGCATTTTAACATTTTCAACATTTCGATGTTTTATCAATGAGGCCTCTGCTCTTTGTGTGACAATGCTGTTATTCAGGGTTAGGGGTAATTCATAATTAATTAAAAATAGTAATAATAATAAAAATAATACCAATAATAGATCAAATTTTTATAGTGCTTTTTTGGACACTCAAAGATGCTTTACATCAGAATCAGAATCAGAATCAGAATCAACTTTATTGGCCAGGGGTGTATGAATACACACGAGGAATTTCTTTTGGTGACCTGTGCTCTCTCAGGTAGTATAACATTAAATAATAACAATCAACTGGAATAAAGAAAAATAAATAAAATAAAGAAAAATAAATGAAAAAAGAAGTATAAACATAAATATAAGAGTAGTTAGACTAATATGTGCAAACTAAATAAAAATAAGATAATAGTAATAATAATAATAATAATAATAATAATGAAATAAAATAAGAATACAATAATAATAATAATAATAAGATAATAGTGCAGTAGTGCATTGATGAGTAGTGCAAATAGGTGAACATTTAAATGAAAAAATTATGTCCATGAACATTCACAATGACAAGGTTGTTCCAGGGTTGATATGTTTAGTTCCAGGTTATATCACAGTAACAGAAACAGGTCCGACACTCTTTGACTGTTTAGTGTTGATCAGAGTGACAGCATGAGGGAAGAAACTGTTTTTATGGCGGGAAGTTTTGGCGTACAGTGATCTGTAGCGTCTGCCGGAGGGGAGGAGTTTAAACAGATTGTGTGCAGGGTGGGAGGGGTCTGCAGTGATGCTACCTGCCCGTTTCCTGACCCTGGACAGGTATAAGTCTTGGATGGAGGGCAGATCAACACCAATGATCTTTTCTGCAGTCCTGATTATCCTTTGTAGTCTGTGTCTGTCTAGTTTGGTTGTAGATCCAAACCAGACAGTGATGGAGGTGCACAGAACAGACTGAATGATGGAGGTGTAGAACATTATCAGCAGCTCCTGGGGCAGGTTGAACTTCCTCAGCTGTCGCAGAAAGTACATCCTCTGCTGTGCCTTTTTCCTGGTTGTGTCTATGTGGGAGGACCACTTCAGGTCCTGTGAGATTGTGGATCCCAGGAACCTGAAGGAGTCCACGGTAGCATACATGGGGAATAAGACAAAACAAAACAAAAGGGGTTTATGGAAAAGCCAGTTTGAACAAGTGGGTTGTGAGTAATGATTTGAAGTTTAGTAGTGAGTCCGAGTTTCTAATGGGCGGAGGGAGTGAGTTCAAAAGGGTGGGGGCAGCGATGGCGAAGGCTTGGTCCCCCAAGGTCCAGCGGTTAGTGCGAGTTATGGGAGTGAGGCGGTTGGTGTCGGCTGAGCGAAGGTTGCGGGTGGGTTGGTGGTGTTGCGGGAGCTCGGTGAGGTAGGGCGGGGCCAGGTTACGGAGGGACTTGTAGGTGAGGAGGAGGAGCTTGTATTGAATGCGGTATTGAACAGGGAGCCAATGGAGCTGTTGGAGGACGGGAGTGATGTGTTTTCTGGACCGGGTGGGAGTCAGGAGGAGGGCAGCAGAGTTCTGGATGTATTGCTGCCTTTGGAGGGGAGTTGTGAACTTTGGGGGGCACCGTGGGTGATGGTAGTAGTGTGGGAGTTCCAGTTGTTGACAGAGACGAAGTGGTGACGGTCGGAGAGGTAGGAGGTGAACCAAAGCAATGCTGTGCCGGAGATGCCGATTGATTGTAAACGGTGGAGGAGAACAGTATGTTTTATTATATCCAATGCAGTGGAGATGTCAAGGAGGAGAATGGATGGATAAGGAACCTGAGTCAGAGGCGAGGAGGAGGTCGTTTGTGACTTAAAGAAGTGCTGTTTCTGTGCTGTGGTGTGAACGGAATTCGGATTGAAATTTTTCAAAGAAATGAGAGGAGTGGAGATGACGGTGGAGATTCATGATGACGGCACGTTCCAGAATTTTAGAAAGTAGCGGGAGATTGGTCTGAAGTTGTCGAGGTTGAGGCCAGATTTTTTCAGTAGGGGTGTGATGGTAGATGCACGTTTAGACGAGGATGGGACAGATCCAGAGGAAAGGGAAGTGGTAATGATGCTGGTGATGAGGTGGATGAGAGTGGGTATGCAGGATTTGAGGAGGGGAGATGGGATCTGGTCACACTGGCAACTGGGAAATTTGAAGGTTGTGAGGAGTTTGGTGGTGTCGGAGGGGGACAGAGGAGAGAAAGAGGGAAGGCTATGCAGTGTGGGTGGAGTGAGTTCATGTTCTGGGGGTGGAGTAACGGGGGAAATGGATGCAAGTGAACAGTGTATGGTATGACGTATTTATGATTGTAATCGTGATTGAAAAAAACATTTCTGTTATCATAATTGAAATGTAATCAAGTTCAGATAATTTACTTTATAATTGTAATTGGCATGGAAATTCCATAAAAACAATTTAACTAAATGCAAAACCGGGGAACCGTGTTACAGTTGTATGGCTTACACATATGTAGTAACAACTATAAAAATGATTAATAACATAATTGATAATGTTGACGGAAGAAATGTGCGTTGACGAGTTATAACGTCTAACGTCTCGAATATGGGTCAAAATGCATGTTCTCACTCATTCACGCTCTTAAGGGATTAAATGCTTCTCAAATACAGCAGCATATCACAAATAAGATATACAGTTTGAAAGCTTAGACTTTTCCGTTTTTAACATATAAACCATTCTAAGACACAACCGACACAGCAAACTGTGTCAAACTTGGAAAAAAAAAATGCTGACACAAGCCAACACTGTTCACATTTAAAGCGATGCCATGTTTTACTGAATCCATATATTCCATCAACAGTGGTCTCAAAATCTTCCTAAGACCTTCAAAATCCAATGAATCTCAGCATTTAGTCCAAAACGCAGTAAAACTCTTCTAAAAAATTGAATGTAAATTGTTACAATTGTCACTTCACCATTTACGTTGTGAAGAAGAATTGCACAAGTGAAGAAGAACCAAGTCACATAACTAACAAATGAATTCATATATATTTTGTACAATCACTATTTTATGGCACATAACATATTTGTATAGTATGTACGTCATATTAATAATTTTATTTTTTCAAATGAATTTGGGGAACCTGCAAATCCGGGTATGGAGTAAGTGTGTGTTCAGGTTAGCGTTACAAAGGATGTGACGATCAGACTGTCAGTGCACTTTCATGAAACACTATGGTTTCCCGTTTATGAAGCACTCACTCCTGCCCCTCGGCGCTCCTTTCCTCCTCTCTTTCCTACTTTACATCACCCCTGCCGTCTCTGCTTCTTTGTTTGTTGTTTTTTTTTACTTTGCATTGATCCTCAAGGCTACTGCAGCTCGTAGCTTTTAATCAATGCTTCTGCCTGATGGCTTCATCATTGACCCTGATGGCCTTAGCTCAACTGAAGCGATGGCTTTACTAAGAATTGTTTTCTTAATCAAAGTCATGCAAGGAATTTTAATGGGGCGCGCCATCGATAGCATCAAACATGGTGCCACTCAATAACACGAGGCAACACAGAGTCCAGCAAGGGTTAAGCCTGACTGACAGGGGAGCACTATTGTAGCAGTAGTACTGTGATTCATCAGCACAAAATGTGTGTGTGGGGGAGGCGATGACATGTGACATGTTAACGGCCATAACTCAAAAGGGCCTTATATGGGGAGATTCCCCTCCCCATGGTAGAAAAAACACATCTGGATTTTTTATAAAAAGAAAGAACATTTTTAATGTGGTCACTGGAATTGGTGACGGGGGTGTTTTTGAGCACATTTTATTGATGTACCCTGAGGAAGATTTTTGCAAATTATCGAAAACACATGATTGTCAAATAAATGTACTTAAAAAAAAAAAAAAACTTCATCCCAAATTTGGTACCAAAATGTTGACAATGATGAGACACATTTTCAACAAAACAATTAGTGTCTATTTTGCCCATCAGATGACAAAAAGTAACAAATTAACAGTAAAAAATAGTATGACTTTGGGAACAATTTTGCGCAACATTGCCCATAACATTGTCAATAAACAGGGCAGAGCATTATTTAAGGTCGTAAAATCATCCTAGTCCATTCCTCAAGCTCATAAAACAATGCTTTTGGCAAGAAGACACAATTATTGCATGAATATAGAATATATATAACATTCCCCCTTAATTTTATGACAAAACTGAGATTTGGAATGGACTTGGATGATTTTTAAGACATTAAATAATACTCTGCTGTGTAGATTGACGATGTTATTGACAATTGTGTGCAAAATTAATTGCAAAGTCAAAATGTTTTTGACTGTTATTTGTCACTTTTTGTCATCTGACTGCTGAAAGCAACTTAATTTTTTTGTCTCATCATTGTCGACTTTTTGGTACCAAATATGACAAAAAAAATGTTTTGAAATATATTTATTTGATAATGAAGTGTTTTTGATAGATTACAAAAATCATCACCAGGGTACATCACTAAAAATCAGCACAAAAAGACCCCTGTCACCAATTCCGGAGACCAGAAGAATCGAGAGTTGCGTATGTAACTACGGTTCTATGAATCCTGGATGACCGCCAGAGGCGGTGCTTAAAGCACTGGATGTTCCATCTCACGCAAGCGCAGGTCGAGTAATTATATCAACAAGTTTTGGGAGCACAGTTTGATCACTCCAGGCTGGTGCGCCCGCTGGCCTGAGTGAAGTTCCTTCATTGAAGCCGCTGCAGCTCGGCAGTTATTAATATAATTATTATTATTATAATTATTATTGATATATAATTAGTATAATCATTATTTATATATAATTAATAGAATTATAATCAATATAATAATTTATATAATAATAATTCATATAGTTATTAACACAAATTAATAACATTAATTAATAATAGTAAGAAAAGAGAATTGGAGAAGGATGAACTTCCATTTGTGTGTCTCTTGCATGGCCCTCCTTCAGGCTGAGGACGGTCACAACCTATGAGAAGCGGTGTCCGGTAATTCGTGCATGAACTGCAGTTTTATTCCTCATGCACTGCGACTCTCCAGGTTGGCTGAGGCTGAGGGCACAATAGACCTGCCATCTTCAGGTAGAGCCACTGGCGTTGCTAAGCGTGCCGGCACGGCATCCGGCGATCCTCCTTGGAACACAAGGATGTTTGATGCTCTGGCTAACAAGGTGGATGCTCTCACCACCGAGTTCGCGCAGATCAAGGCCATCTTGCTTAACCTACAGACAGAACCCGGTGCGCTCGTCTAACCCTGTCGCAGGTCCATCCCACCTTTAGAAGGATGATGCGCTGTCCACGGTGGAATCATGTACCCTGTGTGGTGACGCTGATGGGGATGGGCAGGATGAGCTTACCTCACAGGCTTCTCATGCCTTTTCAGCGGGTTCTAGTACGACCTCTTCTGTAGGCTCAGTGTCCAGCCGTGGCACTGTGCAGCCGGCAATGCGCACAGCCTCGGCATGCCTTGAGTTGGATAAAGCCCCGGCCCCAATCCGAATGGCAAATGCTTTTTTCAGGCAGGCCCCCAACACCTCAGCCTCCCTCTGTCCCTACATTGCGGAACTCCACAGATGCTGGCCTGACTCAAGGGTTCTCTCCCATCATACAAGCGATGGCAGTGCTCTGGCATCCATGCATGATGCTGACAGCTATGGCTTGGAACATCTAGCTCCAGTTGAGCCTGCCATTGCAGCCCTGATAGTTTCCCCGAATCAGGCCGTGAGACCGGATGCATGATGCCCCCGACCTCAGTGCAGGTTGACTGACAATCTTCTGACGCACAGTTATAACAATGCTGACTGTATGAGACCTCTTGGTAATTCTCTGTCACACCTGGTACTGGCTTTGTTGAGTACCTTGCAGGATTCCGAGTCGCAGTCCCTCAGGAATGCCTCATTGCAGACATTCGCATTTATGACAAGGGAGCTGGGCAGGCTAATGTCGATGATAACACTGACTCGTTGCCAGGTCTAACTGGCACAGTCCCCTCTATTCGACCCATGTCGCAGAACACTGCGTTCTCTTCCGGTTGTGCTGGGCCAGACCTTTGGCCAAGCGGCATTGTAGGCTTTGGAGCATAGTGTGCAGATCACCCATACCCAAGGCCAACTGCTTGCCCGTCTGGGTAGTCCAGGGGTCTGCAGGTCACAGTGCCAGGTAATGGGCAACACCGTGCAGTCCATCTGCTCAGATGCCAAGGGGTTCTGGACCAAGTCGCCACACCCCCAGAGCCCCAAGGGGCAAGGGGGGCGGAACCTGAATCTTATCGGCCGGTCGTCGAATTATTTACCCAGGAGCAGCTCTTCTGCTGGGAAGAGCAGACCACAGACCCTTGGGTAGTGTCCACACTATCCAGAGGTTACAAATTACAGTTCCAACGTCTCACGCCCCCCCCCCAACCATTCAGCGGGATCAAATGCACTGTCGTCAGAGATCCCGTAAAAACCCTTGTGCTACGTCATGAGGTAGTCACCCTTCTGGGTGTACCCTTTGTACCCAAAAAAGAGGGCGGATTTTGCCCAATGCTGGACTTGATGGGGTTGAACCGAACAACAGACAGCCTGTTCGTCTGCCATGGAGGCTGTAGAAGGGGGACGGCACTTTCTAAACAGAGACTCTGTCACTGGGTAGTGGAGGTCATTCAGTATGCCCATAGTGCCATTCTACTAGAGGCATGGCCGTGTCATGGGCCGCCTTGAGGGATGTTCCCCTGCAGGACATCTGTGCTGTAGCTACCTGGTCCTCATCATGCACCTTTGGACGTTTCTACAGGGTGAACGTTGCTGGTGTCCAGCCTATGGCAATGGCCGTGCTGTCTAGCTTCAGGCCTTGAGTAGGTGAGGATTATTTTATGACCTTTCTGGTATAATTCATCCAGTGCTTTAAGCACCACCTCTGGCAGTCAATAAGGATGAAATAAAACAAGAGTTACATATGTAATTATGGTTCTATGAATCCTGGAGCATCCTGTCACTCAGGATCAGTGTGTCCTTGCGAGAACATATTGACAGGAACAGATCACCTGATGACACCGGTAGATATAGACTCTCCGGGTCATCCGGGGGTCACAGGTGACTGGAACATCAAGTGCTTTAAGCACGGCCGAGAACTTTTTCTCACTTCTTATATAACTTTTTTTTTTACCTTGTTTGCACATGCTGTCATAGGTCAACACTTCATATAGTGCGGTCTTTTTATGACAGTTATGCATGTTTTATTATTGCAATTAAATAAATTAATGTATTTTATTGCATAGTGGTGACCATCCCCAGCCCTCCCTAAGGAAGGGTAAGAGGTATTAGAGGGAAAATATAAAAATAGAGGGGGAAAGGAAGAGGGAAGAGAGTCGATAAGAATATTTATCATACTTAAAATAAATAAATACAGTTGTGTTTTGTTCTACCATGATTTACCTGATTTTTTTCTGGTGCTGGCCACTGACCTATTTGACAGACACACATACACACAGAGAGAGAGAGATGAAGCAGTAAATCCTCCACCCTCCGCTGTTACACTGTTTGCCTGCTGAATAGCAAAGAGGATGAATTCATCAGTGAAGCACTCTCCCGTCTTCCCCCACGTCTTTCGTTTCATCCTGTCATTTCTTCTTCTTTTCCATTCCTTCTGCCATTTGAGAATCCTCAGAAATTCGTCGCTTATTTCCCCCCTTTGTTCTCCTTCTTGATCTGATTTCTGTTTTTCTTCTCTTGAGTGTTGCCCTGCACTCTTTGCGCTTCACTCCCACTCCCCACCACACTCCATCTCTTTCCTTCTCAGTGCAACAGTGTGCAATCCCCCCCCCCACTCCCCGATCCTCAGCAGACAGACAAAGAGACCGAGCGACACAGACAAGTAGAGAGAGAGAGAGAGGCAGATACGTAAAGAGGCACAGAGGAATTGATGGAATGACAGTGTGCAGACGAGGGACTCACTAAAAGAGAGAGGAGAGGGTGTGAGAGGCAGCTGCAGTGACAGCGGAGACAACGGTGGCTGAGGACTACTGCGTGCTGTTTATTTCATTCACAGACACACACACACACACACACACTCTCTCTCATTCTCACTCAGCCTCCTCACCCATACACACTAACATCCATGAGCAGAGGCAGCCGAGCTGAGAGAGTGGAAAGCATGAGATGTCACTGCTTTACTTCCATACACACAACCGACTGATGGAATAACTCTATTACACACATTTTTACACAAACACACACACCGGACACAGTAGTACATTTGGAATAGCCTCCCAGGTGCGCACACACAACTTGTAATCATCCTCTTGCTAGAAATCAACATGGGTCTCGTGATGGGAACCTTTTCCATGCAATCCAAGCAAATAGCCAGCTACCACAAAGGTAAGACTTACAATTCCAAACTCACTCAGAATTTATACATGGAAAAACTCTGTTTTTGTGTTCTTCCTTTAACGTGTGTAACTAATGTTTGTTTCCGCTCAATTTCATGAATATTTCACCAAAACAGCATTATGGAAATGAGTTAGATGTAGAGTGAGGTTATGTTTGTTGTACAATCACCAGGCCAACTGTCCTCTGCTTGAACTGTGGATTTAAGATGAGTGTGTGTATGTGTGTGTGTGTTTGTTTATGTGTGTCGCCATGCCACTGGGCATGTATAAGCATGTCTATAATAGGTGATGGTATTTAGTTCTGTCCCTTGCTGTCCAAACCAGTCTATTTTAAAGGTGCTGACACTCAACACATAGGGTGTGTGTATTCACTCAATATATTATTGATCATAAGGTTGAAATAGTTTATTGTTAAATGGTAACTAAACCACAAAAGCACTTTTTTTCTGCTGAAAACAAATGTATTTGGTATGAAGTAATATTGATTATTATTCTAGTCCAATTCTTGACATTTTAGGCAAAGTATTTCACTTTGTCTTATTTTGTAAAAATGTAAGAGTGAATTTTGTTATTGGCTGAGAATGGCAGTTTGAGATGTTTGGTGGTTTCTTACATCACTAACAGGCACTGTTGGCCCCGCCCCTTCTATAAAAACTCTCACCTGTGGACTCTACAATCTGTGTGAGTAGGTTGGATTGAGATAATTGTGAATAGACAGGATTAGTGAGTATTAAGTAGCTAGTTAGCATAGCATTGATTGTTCTTTCAGTATTTTATAAGTATAAACACTTAAATACTGTCTACCAGAGGTGTGGACTCGATTCTGGTCACAAATTTGGTGAATTTAGACTCAACAAAATCACAAAGGACTTGCAACTCGACTTAGACTTGAAAACAAATGACTTGTGACTTAACTCAGACTTGAGTCTATTGACGCAGAAAGACTTGACTTCCTATTTTTCCATGACAAAAGAAATGATTAAATACAAATATTATTAACGATCAATAAATCTGCTCAAACCCTTGTGGGAGGGTACTCAGCCATCAGAAGTTCGACCTTTAAACAAACTGACAACCAATCGGGAAGCAGCTGAAAACTTCAAGCTGGGTTGAGACGTCTGCACACTAGCAGAGAAAAATGATTCCAAAAGTGATATCCTTTGGATTTAAAGATTATACTGTCATTAATAATTGATCAGGAATCATTCTACCTGGTTCGTCTTCCCAGTGTGATGGTTTGTTTGGTTAACAGAGGAACTGTGGACATGTTTGCATCTATCTGTCAGATTGTTTCACTATTATTTGACAAATATGTTCCCTATTCAAGTAACTCATTGTTTGTATCAGTTAAATAAACCTGCTCTCCAAAATGGGACTAGCAGTGCATTATGTACTCTTGACTAAAGACTTTTGACTTGAATGGCCTTGACTCGGGACTTTAGTGACATAACTTTCCCACCTCTGCTGTCAATTACACTGAAAAAATAAAAAAATGCAACACTTTTGTTTTTGGTCCCATTTCCTATGAGCTGAACTCAAAGATCTAAAACATTTTATATATACACAAACAACCTATTCACAAATCTGTCTAAATCTGTGTTAGTGAGCACTTCTCCTTTGCAGAGATAATCCATCCCACCTCACAGGTGTGATATATAAATATAATGATTAGACAGCATGATTATTGCACAGGAGTGTCTCAGGGTGGCCACAATAAAAGGCCACTCTAAAAATGTCTAGTTTAATCACGCAACACAATGCCACAGATATAGCAAGTGCAATTGTCATGCTGACTGCAGGAATGTCCACCAGAGCTGTTGCCCGTGAATTGATTAATTCATTTCTCTATTATAAGCCGTCTCCAAAGGCGTTTCAGAGAATTTGGCAGTACATCTAACCGACCTCACAACTGCAGACCACATGTAACCACACCAGCCCAGGACCTCCACATCCAGCATGTTCACCTCCATGATAGTCTGAGACCAGTCACCTAGACAGCTACTGCAACAATCGGTTTGCAGAACCAAAGAATTTCTGCACAAAGTGTCAGAACCCGTCTCAAGGAAGCTCATCTGCATGCTCGTCGTCCTCACCAGGGTCTCGACTTGACTGACGTTTGTTGTCTTAACCGACTTGAGTGGACAAATAATCACATTTGATGGCGTCTGGCACGTTGGAGAGATGTTCACTGTTCAGGGCAGATGACAACGTGTGTGGCATCGTGTGGGTGAGCGGTTTGCTGATCTCAACATTGTGGAAGGAGTGCCCCATGGTGACGGTGGGGTTATGATATGGGCAGGCGTATGTTATGGACAACAAACACAGGTGCATTTTATTGATGGCATTTTGAATGCACAGAGATACCGTGACGAGAACCTTAGGCCCATTGTTGTGCTATTCATCTGCAACTATCATCTCAAGTTGCAGCGTGATAATGCACAGCCCCATGTTGCAAGGATTTGTATACAATTCCTGGAAGCTGAAAACATCCCAGTTCTTGAATGGGCAGCATACTCACGGGACATGTCACCCATTGAGCATTTTTGGGACGTTCTGGATTGGCGTATACAACGTGTTCTAGTTCCTGCCAATATCCAGCAACTTTACACAGCCATTGAAGAGGAGTGAACCAACATTCCACATGCCACAATGAACAACCTGATCCACACTATGTGAAGGAAATGTGTTGCACTATATGAGGCAAATGGTGGTCACACCAGTTACTGACTGGTTTTCTGACCCCCCCTCCCCCCATAAAGCAAGGGGTGGCCTTTTACTGTGGCCACCCTGAGGCACACCTGTGCAATAATCATGCTCTCCAATCAGCATCTTGATATTCCACACCTGTGAGGTGGAATGGATTATCTCTGCAAAGGATAAGTGCTCACTAACACATATTAAGACACATTTGTGAACAATATTTGGGAGAAATAGGTCTTTTGTGTTTATAGAAAATGTTTTAGATTTTTGAGTTCAGCTCATGAAAAATGGGTGCAAAAACAAACGTGTTGCGTTTATATTTTTGTTCAGTGTATTTACTAAGTGATTAGGATGTCAAGCGTTCTCACTGAAGTATCTTTCAAGTTTCCCAAGATGCATTTGGAACTTCCAGCAGGCTAAATATCTCAGTTGATTCTTCACCTTTGAAAGTTTTAAGTGAGAAAGTGACCATGTAGAATATCAACATGTGGTAATTTGACCTATAACACACACACACTTCATTGTGACCAGATTTCAGAGATTCCATGTTGCCCTCCATTGTGCTACTGACATAACATCCGGTTAACTTTGAAATAAAAGCTTTATTTACAAAAACGTTAAACTAATGAAAGAAAAGAAGAGACTCTTGTTTTGAAAAGGGGATGTTTGATTTTTAGCTTGAAGCTGGTTCCAGGACCATTTTACATTCCCCTCGCAATGCATCATGGGGCGGTTGAGTATAACTAGTGTGCCCACCGTCCCCATAAATTATCTGGGTATTTCTCACGTACTCAATCTTTTCATACCATCAAATGTGAATGCACTACATACTAATTTCCATGTCAAACTTGGTTTGAGTAGTACTTGAGTAATCCGACATTTGTAAGACGGCCTGGGTGTCTCTTCACTGCTCCAGGAGCTCCGCCCATATTTTTAGCATTTTTTTTTTAAATTTCCAGCCTACATCAACCAAAACCTCAGGTGTAGTTACTCTTTAAATGGTGAGGTTTGTGACCTTGCTGTGTTTGTGTTGCCCTGTTTGGATTCTGTCTGCTTTTAGCCATGAGATGACAGTCCTGCATCAGTTGACCTCTGACAGCCACTAACTACCGTGGCACAGAGGCAGAAAACTGAAGCCAGGCCACGACCATAAAGCTCTCATTTAGGTGAACTTGTGTAAAAATCTGCTGCTTGTTACATTTGCTGAAGAAGACTGGAAGCGATCGAAGTGATGAATTGCGGACATGCTGGTGTTAGAAATTCATTTTTGTTTTCTCAAAAAAATACTAACCTCAGACACTGATTCAAGCACTCTATAATGCAGATATGTGTAACTACGTCTGTGTTTTTTTTTTTTTTTACATCAAATGTTTCAAATCTGATTGATGCTTTCCTGCAGGGAAATATATACTGGCACAAATCATGTTTTCTTTTCCCATTTCAACCTCACAACTCATTTATGAAGCAGAACTGGCAACACTGCTTACCCAAGCAGACAGGATGTATTTTTAGGCAAAAACCCCTTTTCACTATGTCAGCATATAAAGTCTTAAACCACCCAATTTGAAGTTTGCACCGTTGAGCTCAGAGGAAGAACGATAGATGAGGAGAAAGTAGGGGATGAGAATTTGAGGAAAGTTTAGAGAGAATCTTGCTCCTCAGGGGGCTGCAGTTTTCTCGTGTGCGTGTGTGTGTGTGTGTGTGTGTGTGTGTGTGTGTGTGTGTGTGTGTGTGTGTGTGTGTGTGTGTGTGTGTGTGTGTGTGTGTGTGTGTGTGTGTGTGTGTGTGTGTGTGTGTGTGTGTGTGTGTGTGTGTGCGCGCGCGCACGATTCACCATCTGCTGCAGTGTTATCAAAAGTGGCCTAATGAAGGCAGGACGAGATTAATTTTGTATGGAAGGTTGGCCCATCCAACATTAGGCAATGAACAGCTGAGGGAAACCAAAAGTCAACCTGATGAGGTTCCCTTCAATAAGTGTTTTTAAAACTAATACATCTGTGTGTGGTGCAGCAGGAACATTAGCATGAGCATCAGCTGATACATCACATGTAAGAATACATCCTACTTTAAGTTTCTTCTTCATCTGTGGTGGTTTCTAAACACACAGTTTGAATCGCTGTTGAGTAAAAACAACTAGGGGGTAGGACAATAGACCCAGGAGGGTCCGATACAATACGATGGTTTGAAAAATCTATATATTTGTTATTTACTTAATTTTTTATTATATTTATAATAAAAGTTAGTTATAGTTATAATTTATTTGACTTTGGATTCAAACTGTATAAAAAAGAATAGATAATCAATAAGAGACTTCATCTTTTGAACTAGTAACACATACATACCCACTACACTTGTGTAACGCACTCTGTGGGGATTAGTAAATCCTCCATCTTTTGTCTCCAGATGGTACAGAACATTGATGCACGGCTTTTAACTGGTACGAGGAAAGTTGAGCACATTTCCTTTGTCCTGAGCACTTTACACTGGCTGCCAGTTCATTTTAAGATTGATTTTAAACTATTTGTATTTGTCTTTAAATCATTGCATGGCCTCGCACCCAAATACCTGGTAGACCTTCTTCACCCCCCCATGTCCCTGCTCGGGCACTTTTAAAAATGTATAACTCTTTGAGGGCCAAAATTAGTGCCTTACTTGTAGGGGTGTGCCATCTAAAGGACCTCATGGTTCAATTTTGATTCAGGGTTCTACGATTCGACTGATCAAAAATTATTATGATATTAACAATTATCACAATTTTTCATGCATGTTATTTTTTCTTTTCCTCACTTTGTGGCTATTTCATACTTTTAAACAAATTATGTGTCAGTAGCCAAACAAATGTATCACTATTTATTTATATAAAGCAGCAAAAATCACACAAGACACTAAACATTTTGCTGTGCACAATCAAAGCAGCTTTAAAAACATATAAAACCTACAGTATCAGCTCTCGTAACACTTGTGGAATTTGAGTTTTTAAATAAAAGGTGGATAAATAAAATAACACAATGATTTATTAATGCCGGGGACTGTAAGTGCTGAGACAAATGTGCAGCTACTCATCGACGTTGCTGTCTTCACTTTTAAATGATTGTCTAAGAAAAGGAGCTGGTGGTCAACATGCTTCCGTTCACTCTGTTCTGCTGTGCAGTTACACAGCGGTCCGTGTTCCGAGACGGGTCGGGTTGGGTGGGTGGCCAACGTCTCCTCCGACCCCGGGCACCAACTGACGTGATCCGTTCCCCGTGTTGGGACGCACAGAGCACAGTCCATGCCGGGGGCGAGGGGGCTCCATACCCGCCGGAGAGCGGAGAGGGCTCAGCGAGGTAACCATGTCCACGGCCCCGTTAAGCGGCGAGTTGTACAGGCAGCATCTGGGGCAGCTAAAGGGCTGCATCAATCCTCAGGTCCTCAAGGTGGGAGTGCCCGAGCAGATCGCCTGTATTAAATAGATAGTGCGGCTGATGAATGTGTTTCTGGGTTATTCAGAGTTAAATAATCTGTGCACACCTGGCAGTCCCTTTAGTGTCCAAGTGTGCAACAATTATTACGACTATACCGTTTATAAAAGGAAAAAACAACAGAAAATCACCCCTACGTTGCTGAAAACTGAACGTAGGGGGCGCCATCGCTTTGTAGGGGAGAACAATTACAACGTCAGGGACCCCTACGTTCAACAGCGCTGGCTGTTTTTTCTCTATAGTTCATACAGCAACAGTAATAGTTGGATCACCAGATAATGCGTGCACTAAAGATGTTGGTATTTAAACGTGAGATTTCCCTTGTGTTCACCCCAGAGGTGGAGACTCACCACAGCAGAGTGGGTGGTGAAGTGCGTGTGTCCTCTGTGGATTATCTCACCACTGACTTCTTAAACTTTAGAACTGAAAACTGAGCAGAAAGTTGTGTTTTCTGCAGCGAAAGACAGAAAATCCCACAGAGGGATGGATGGATGGAGTAGGAGGCTCAGCTACAGCCAGCGGTTTATTTCCACGTCTCTATATACTGCGTGTGTTCTTTTACTTAGTGTGAGTTAAGCCTGAACTTGAAGTAATGTTGACTTTCTCTCACAGCCTTGGGTCAACCGGGTTATGATTGCTATGGACATTTGACCTAAACCCCATAAGAACATAAGTATTCTGAAATGTAAATATATTCAAAAAAAGATCATGTGTACTGCTAAATAACTAACATAATAAGAATCAAAACTTGACTTTAAGGGAATCTTTGAGTAAACAGTTATAAAGGTTTTTTTTAAAAAACACAAAGGAGAAAGACATTTTTGAATAGCCTCTGAAGCAATGAAACTCTCACAAAAAGCTTATGAAAAACACCATAGGATTATGATATTAAAAAAAACACATTAAAAAAGTCAAAGTAAGAGTAACCTAAAGGAGACTTTTTCTTGGATTTGAGAACAAGTGAGCTAAAGGATAAAACTGGCTTTACCTACTTAATATCAGAAGTAGTTTTCACTGAAATGTTGATGTCAGTCAATGTCTGAATATTGTTGCTAATACAACACAAATGGAACAAGTATTGCATAAACTTTGACTTTGTAGGGAACTAAACCCCCAAGTTGACCTGACTTAGAACACCGGCTTCACCAGTCCGTGGAGTCAGAGTGTCTACCTCTTGCTGTGAAATGCAAACGTGCCCCAAGGGGGGTCTTCTTCCCTTCCTGCCGAACAAAAAGATAGAAGGATCCCAGACCAGTCGTCTCCTGTTATCATCTCCCTGCTACATTACAATCAAAAGAAGAACACCCCTCTCCTTCCCCCTTTTTCAAACAGATACCTCTAGATGCTGTAACATCAAAGAACTGTCCCAATGACCCCTTTGACCCCCTGCAGATGTTGTCACCTCCCGAACCCAAACCAATGGTTACACAGGACAATGGAATAACCCCAGTTCTCCTGCTCAAATGAGAACAAAGGACATGTGCTGGACTGAAAAGTTACAAATGAAAACATTTTTGGAATGATTTCTACTATAATTGAAATTGCAAATGTGTCTGCACTCGTGTCATGTAATTTAACAACAACAGAATGCTATTTTAAAGTGTTTATCATTTAAAAGTGCTTAAAAATACCAGAAAACATCACAAAAGTTAGTTTGAGGTATTTACTGCGATCATATAGTTAAGAGGAGGCATAACATGATTTTTGACATTTATGTTTATGAATAATTACAAGCAAAATGCATTAATTAGTTCCTAAAGTGATTCGAGGATATTTTCCAGTCATGTTTGGTATCAAACTCTTTCGTAATACATGATATTTCAGGATATGATGTTGAAAAGATGTTTTGAAATATGTGGAATTAATTATTAGGCACTCTTTTATGTTTAGAATCATCCCTTGTTGTCTGTCTCTGTCTTACACTTACACACACCCAAGACACACCCACAAGCTGAAAGCAGAGACATTGACCAATCACCGACATGATCACAGAAGGATCCACCCAGACGCCTCCTCCAAAAGGCGTCGCCAAACGCCCTTTAAAAAAAGACGCGCGACCAGAAACAACAGTTTTGGATGCGGGCGTTCATGCTCACACGTGTTCCCTCATGTTTCCAGTCTTTTCATTTATTTCATTTTATTTTTAGTTGAAACAGTTAGATTTTGGAAACCACAGCTGCTTGGTTCGGACGAATACAGCATCTAGTGACGTGCGTAACAGCCGAAAGGAAGCCCGGCCCGCAACCCGTTGGGGTTAGCCAAGAGCCATTCTCTAAGCCAGCTGCGAAGGCCTAACCGCCCGGATCGGCTGAAGGGGCTACACTCTGTTGAACCGAAACAGAACCAACGGTGGCACGTCCTGCTGCATTGCTCAAACAGCACCTCCAGGTCCAACCCTGACATCTTCAAGGTACAAGAATGAACTCTCATCAGCAACTTTCATCTACAATAGATCACATACATATTTCCATAACTACAAACTTACACGCATTAACAACATGCTACACACACAGTACATCTCATTCATGTTTGTTCGTCTCCCCCTTGTCCGTCCTCCTCTCTTTGTTATGAGCTCTCTTTATTTTATTCTTTGATTTTATGATTAAATATTGAATATGTATCCTGCATTTTTATTCAATATTTAGTAGATTAGCATCCTTCTAGATTAGTGATTTCACTTTATTACGTATAATCCTCACCTTTATTAGCCTAGAAATGCATTTTATCATGATTTAATTATCCCATTTCAATTGATGTTTTGACTGTGTTAATTGTTGACTTTTGAATAAAAGGTTAAACATAATCTTTGATTCCTCTGATTCATTAAAGCTGTGGTTATGGTGTAGATGTCTGGTAGAATTCACTTTTCCCTGGTTTCACACTGATGAGTTTAGTCTAAAAACGTAGACATATTTCTCCTGTTAAAAGGAGTGGCACCCCGCAAATTTGAAGTAATATTAATAATCATAATTAATATTCTTAGTTCTATAACCCATTAATAATAACTCATCTCATCTTCCTACATAATTTCTGACACCCCCAGATGGGACTAGCTGAAGCCATAAACACAGCGTTAATGAATAATCATTGGAATCAAAAGCCGGTCTAAAAACTGAACACTCGTGTTGCCAGATTGGTTCGGAAGCCGCTGAGCCCCGACCAATGTTGTATTCTAAGCAAAGCCGCCGCGCTAATGCTTAGAAACTGAATAAATAAGACCGCCGTGTCTCTGTGTTTAAAGCGCTAATGTTATGAAAGGCCGCCGCGCCAAAAGAAAAAGTTAAAATTAATCACTGCGCCGTCAGTGACTGTGACGTCAGAGGTAAACAGTGAGTTGCCAGAACCGGGAAAACCCCGTATAAAAGGAAAAGATACACAGACAGTGCAAACTAGGACTTTGCTACCCCGAAGAGCTCTGAAACTCTGGTATCTGCCGACGCAAACAAAGAGTAAGTCGTCTGAATCTTCCGTTCCTTAAAACGGACAAGCTATCGTTGTATTAGCTCATGTTAGCTCATTGTGGTTGGAACACGTGGGTAACGCTCCGGAAACCGGAAGCAAGTGTGTCAAGCCACCGCTCATACCCAAAGACAGGCCTTCCTGTCCCTTTTTGAGACGCGACTGCCCCTCGTGGCGAGCTCGCGAATAACAGGCTAACGAGAGCCGAAGCATAGCAGCAAACCGTCTGCTATTAAGCAGTTAGCATTCAGCTAACCTAACGCGCCCAGTGAGGCTTTAAACACATCTAAGTTACAGCGTGTCTTTAGACACGTTTTGCTTGACAACTGTGCATCGATACAGCTGTCTTTACCGTCACTTTGCTGAAATCGTGTGGTTTTAAATGTGCTCGATTTGATTTTGTCATCTCTCAGAAACGCACGCACGCGCGCACGCACGCGCACGCACACACAAGGCCCATAACTAAACGGAAGTTAAGCCATTAAAAGGGTAATCTTATTAAAACTAAGGTAACTCATTTAAATACAAGTGACGCACTAAAATCAAGGTTTAACAAGATTTAAACCAATTTGAAAAAATAATTAAACTAAAACAGTTTAAATAAATAAACTAATGATTAAAGTAAAATACACATTTTACTAAATGATTAATCCAGTGTGATTAAAATTAAATCAATTTGATTAAAAACAATTAAATTGAATAGGAAGTTAATTAAATGAAAGCAACTAATTTAAGAAGGATTTATTAATTAAAATAAGTTTAATAAAAGTTAAACCAGTTTTAATTAAGGTAATTAAATTCAACACAACCGAATTTAAACACAAACCATTCTTAAAAATCAACCTAAAGAAAATTACAACTGAAATAAAAACTGATAAATTAAAACAGAATTTAATTAATTAAAAATAACATTTATTGATTATAATAAATTCATTAGAATTTGAATTTAATTTCAAAAAAAAAAAAAATTATTTTTTTTATTTTTTCTCTCTCTTTCTCTTTTTCTTTTTCCAATTGATTGATCACCTGATTAATCTAAGGAAACTGAATCAAGGTAAAGCTAATTTAAACTAAAGTTTAAATTAATTGAGGAAAACATTTATTGATTAAAATAAATTCAATAAGATTTGAATTTAATTTCAATAAAACATTTTGTTTTTAATTGATTAAAATTACCGGTTGATTAATTCAACGAAATTGAATTAAAGTAAAGTTAATTTAAATAAAAGTCTTAAATCAGTAAGGACAAGCCTTAAATGAGTAAGAACAATTGTTTAAATTAAACAAACCACACCAAACCTTTCAAGTTTACCACTCAGTTTTTATTTACCAAACAGTGAATTGCTAAGAACAAACAAAATAAGATAAAACAATTTACTACCATTGTAATTTTTAAACTTTGTTTGAAAAATTATTTGAAATTTTGAAATCCTTTAGATTTCTTCGTACGATTTTGATCCACAACAAATCAACATGTCTATCTCCTCAGAAGACCATCCAGCCGAGAACTTAGAATTCCTCCTCACAGAAATTTTAGGGGACGGAAAATCCACAATTGATGCCAAAATCCGAGAATCTCCCCCTCAAGAATTAGGAGACCTTGTGGCCGATTGCGTCACTGCAGCCGTTTCAAAAAAGCTGAAAGATAAGGAGCTGGTTAAACAGCTTGGCTTTGTAATATCAGCATTCTCCGCCCAGTTAAAATACGAACAGAATCGAGTTAAAACCCTCGAGCGCGAACGAGACGCTCAACTCGAAGCTATCAAGGAACGCGAAGCCCGCTGCGCGAACCTCACGGTCCAGTATGAAGAAACACGTGAGGAAAATGGACTGCTCCAAATGCGTGTGAGTTACCTAGAAGAAGCGGAAGATCAAGTGAATCAATTAATCACTGAGAATAAAGAATTACAAAAATCCAAAGTGCGACTCGGAGATAAAATACGCGTTCTCGAACATGATTTCGACACCACCACCCGGGAATTAGACGCCCAACTACACGAGTCAAATGATGGGAAGAAACTCCTCCTTGAGGCAGAAGGGGCGATCAAAGCCTCAAAAGCCAAAACTAAACTGCTCTCTAGAGAATTAGACGCAGAACGAGAGAGGGTTAATGACTTATTACAACAAGTAGCTGACGGTAAAGTAGCTACTGCTAAGGTTCAACGACAATTGAACCTCACCAGGAGAGAGCTCCTAGACGCAAGACGTGAGCTCGGGCACGCTCTCTCATCATTGTCAATGTCAGAGGCCGATGGCGATCCTGACTCCGACGGTGAAGACGCAACTCGACAAGTCCTGCGCACCACCGACCCAACGGTACGTCCGCGTCGCTTAAGGAGACCCCGGGATGCCTCCGCGGACCCTCCTATTGACGGCGGACCGACGCCCGCCAGGCCCCCGAATAGCAATCGACCGTCCAACCGCGACCTGGATAAAATCGCCAGAAACATTCCGAGATTCGAACCAAAGTTCGACGAACCCCAAAATGCTAGAGCATTTTTGAGAGACATTGATTTTTATCTAAAAAGTTATCCAATGGCTAATGTTGAAGATAAAATCTACCTAATCAAAGCAACCTCGAGCAGGCTTGTCAATGATTTCATTGAACGTCAACTACCTCAGATCAGAAATGATTACACAACACTGTGCCGCCTCCTGGTGGATGAATTTTCTGACGCACTTCACCAAACAGGTTTCGACTATGCCCACACCGTTAAACAGGGGAAGAACGAATCACCCCAACAATATTACCACACCTTGCTACAGGCATACTTTGGTAATCGCAACGACCCAGGTATGGAGGAAGAACAGCAGTTCAAAAAACTGTTCCTCAGAAACCTTCACCACAGCACGAGCACCCATCTCGGCGTCGCGGCAGATCCCTCTACAATGTCCAGTAAGAAACTTCGCGATCTTGCAATCAGAGGCTTCCTCTTGTACAAACAAAATTCGGCAAAATCCACACCTCGCGAAATGTTCCCGATAAAGAATAACTCTCACTCGCTGCAATTGGAAGGCATTCAAAAGGAACTCATCGCTCCTCAAGAGCATCCACCGCAAGCACCACAGACCCCTCCGCGGTACAACCAGCAACCGTACCATGGAATAAAGCCAAAACGATACCAAGATAACACCGATTATCGAGATTATGCGCCAAAACAAAACTTTCGGCACCAAAATTCCCGCCCTAACTCACACCACCAAGATCGCCGACCGCGACCACCGTGGTATGATTACAACCGTTCTGACCAGTGGAGAAGACACGACAACGACCGCCGAACACCTCCACCCAGAAACGAACACTCAAAACCTCGGTATCACAAAAATAACCAAAGGTCATACGACCAGCAGCCAAACAGATCAAGATCAGACGATGAATCTAATGAAATAGAAAGTTTAGAAATTAGGTTATCTAACCAAATCACTAAAGAAATGGCATCCATCAGGAAAATGTTCGAACAAATGATAGATGACAAAACCAATGATAAACCAAAACAATCAAAACGAAAAAATGACGATGATTCGCCTCGTGCTGTCTTGCTGGTGCAAACACATGCACCAAACCACCATTTTTCCAATGGACATCAGTCCATTGAAGGTGAACCACCAATTCACCAACTCTTGTGCAACCTCTACGAAAGAGGAATCGCCCGAAAGTTTTACATTTCAGCCACTTTTGAAGGTGTGCTTACCAATGAAGCCTTACTCGACACTGGAGCAGACATATCCCTCATGTCCGCCCAACTGTTCAATGAGCTGCGCAGCCTAGCCAAGGAGACCAACCTAAGGTTGATACTCCAAGACTGCCACATGGACATTGAACCTTATGGCGACAACGCCACCGTTATCACGAAGAAGGCTCTCGTACAAGTCACCATAGGGCACCTGACCCTGGTGCACCCGTTTTACATCTCAGACCACAACCAGATTCCTCTTCTCATAGGTATCGATCTCCTCAACCGATTTGAGCCCCTGATCGACTTTCAAAACCTGAAAATCTGGGCACAAGTCAGGCAGCCACTGCCGCTGCAGCATGACTCACTCGACGGAGTTCAGTGCTACCAACTGAACCACTCTCGGGCTCTAAAGGAGACCCCCAGCCGGTCTCCGGCCCAAATGCGTCCGGCTACTAAAACCGTAGACCGTACTCTAACGACCAAAAGTACCTCCCTGTGCGCGTTAACCAACAACCCCCTCGCTACCGATGGTCTTGCGTTTCAGAACCGACACATCAACGATGCTCTCGCCAAAGAAAGGGCGCTATCAGGAACACCCTGGTCCTTTGACCCCACCCAGCTCGCTGAGCCCCACCCGTTCTCAGCGAATGCTATTACGCGCTCTCGTGCAGCTGCCGAGACCGACACCCCAATGTCCTCGCATGTCATCGCACCGGTAAAACCCGCTTTCACCGACAATGACCCAATAACGTTAAAAGTCTCCTCGGACTTTGCCTCCACATCCAGCCATCTGTTCGCTGCCCGTCGCTCATTACAGATAGTCAAGGGCACCTTGGTCCATGTTTCTGCAGACTCCCAAACGCATGCGTTCGTTGTCCCACAGAACCAAAGGGGGGTGATATTGGCACATGCCCATGACATGCCCTACGCCAGACACAGAGGAGTCAAAACCAAAACCAAGCTAACACCGCTACCGCTTACACCACCCACCAATACACGACCGATCTTGAGAACCACCTCCGAGCTACGTTCGCGTTTGCTCAAAAACACCTCAAAGAGAGCGCGAAGGGCCGTAAAACCTACTACGACCAAAAAGCCTCACAAGAGGAACTACAGGTGGGAGACCGCGTCTGGTATTATAGCGTTGCTCCGCCCGCCGGCAAAACCAATCATCATGCAACCAAACTGAAAAAAAAAAATAAATAAATAAATAAAATTTCTTCCTAAATGGACAGGACCCTCCCTGGTCACCGATAAACTGTCTCCAGTGGTGTACCAAATAAAGATTCCGAGCACAAAAACCGAACCAAAGCTCAAATGGGTCCACCAAAACCAAATTAAGCTATACAGAACACCAAAATCAACAGACAAGCCATCAACCGCGAGCTGAATAAACCCTACGAGCCAAGAGATAGCATTCCTAATTAACCTACCAGTCATCACGTTCAATAACATCTACCACCTCAAGGACGACATAAACTCAGACCTAGGAACTAGAATCCACTACGCTATCTGGTCCCACCGAGGACACACCCGAGGGTCAGGATTTAACCGTGCTGGTTGATCCGTAAACTTCCAATCAGCCATCCCATTGATCAGGCCCCAGACATTAGCATATCTAACACCCTGTAACTGAGACCACCAACTCGTCTCATTATATAGGCACAGGCCAAATTTAGTTAGAGCAAAAGAAAGCTCTTCTTTTTCTCTCATTTAGTTTAAGCTCCCTTAGGGACTTACTTCTGTGTGTTTAGATTTGATTCTTTTATACCCTGCATGCTTTGTCTTTGTCTTATTGATGTGCAACAGGAGTAACTGACCGATACCACGCTATCTATGTGTTATGTGTACACTTTTATGTTACCCCATCCTGCTGATCCCAAATTACATGTTCGCACCGAGCATCGTTGAGGGACACATAGCAACATATAGTACACACACCTAGTCTGCCTCCCTGATCCACGGGCGCTCACTGCCAAGCGGCGCCCCAGAATCGACTCCATGGTCGCCCAACTCCTACCTCCATGGCCCACGGGCATTAACACCAGGCAATGCTCCAACGCCAGCCACCAGGGGCTCCAGGCTTCAACCTCCGGGGCTCCAGCCTCAAACCTCCGGGGCCCCAGCCTTCAACCTCCAGGGGCTCCAGTCTTCAACCGCCAGGGCTCCAGTCTTCAACCTCCGGGGCTCCAGCCTCAACCACCAGGGGCTCTAGCTTCAACCTCCCAGCGCTGCCTCCAGTATTGACTTCCTGGCAATGCTGCTCATCTCAACGTCAAGGTGAGAGTGATTTCCCTACCCTACAGGGGGAAACACCTCCAAGTTCCAACAAGGACGTTGGACTTTTGTCACTCCTGAACTTTCGTCAGGGTGTGTGAGGACCTCAACACACCTTTACCTGTTTCCAGTTTTCTTCAACTTGAAGGTTCGTTCCCTCTTTTGTTTCCTCAAAAGAACTTTTTGATAAGAGCTTCAAAGCATTGAAACCTTATCAACAGGGGGATTATGTAGGGAACTAAACCCCCAAGTTGACCTGACTTAGAACACCGGCTTCACCAGTCCGTGGAGTCAGAGTGTCTACCTCTTGCTGTGAAATGCAAACGTGCCCCAAGGGGGGTCTTCTTCCCTTCCTGCCGAACAAAAAGATAGAAGGATCCCAGACCAGTCGTCTCCTGTTATCATCTCCCTGCTACATTACAATCAAAAGAAGAACACCCCTCTCCTTCCCCCTTTTTCAAACAGATACCTCTGGATGCTGTAACATCAAAGAACTGTCCCAATGACCCCTTTGACCCCCTGCAGATGTTGTCACCTCCCGAGCCCAAACCAATGGTTACACAGGACAATGGAATAACCCCAGTTCTCCTGCTCAAATGAGAACAAAGGACATGTGCTGGACTGAAAAGTTACAAATGAAAACATTTTTGGAATGATTTCTACTATAATTGAAATTGCAAATGTGTCTGCACTCGTGTCATGTAATTTAACAACAACAGAATGCTATTTTAAAGTGTTTATCATTTAAAAGTGCTTAAAAATACCAGAAAACATCACAAAAGTTAGTTTGAGGTATTTACTGCGATCATATAGTTAAGAGGAGGCATAACATGATTTTTGACATTTATGTTTATGAATAATTACAAGCAAAATGCATTAATTAGTTCCTAAAGTGATTCGAGGATATTTTCCAGTCATGTTTGGTATCAAACTCTTTCGTAATACATGATATTTCAGGATATGATGTTGAAAAGATGTTTTGAAATATGTGGAATTAATTATTAGGCACTCTTTTATGTTTAGAATCATCCCTTGTTGTCTGTCTCTGTCTTACACTTACACACACCCAAGACACACCCACAAGCTGAAAGCAGAGACATTGACCAATCACCGACATGATCACAGAAGGATCCACCCAGACGCCTCCTCCAAAAGGCGTCGCCAAACGCCCTTTAAAAAAAGACGCGCGACCAGAAACAACAGTTTTGGACGCGGGCGTTCATGCTCACACGTGTTCCCTCATGTTTCCAGTCTTTTCATTTATTTCATTTTATTTTTAGTTGAAACAGTTAGATTTTGGAAACCACAGCTGCTTGGTTCGGACGAATACAGCATCTAGTGACGTGCGTAACAGCCGAAAGGAAGCCCGGCCCGCAACCCGTTGGGGTTAGCCAAGAGCCATTCTCTAAGCCAGCTGCGAAGGCCTAACCGCCCGGATCGGCTGAAGGGGCTACACTCTGTTGAACCGAAACAGAACCAACGGTGGCACGTCCTGCTGCATTGCTCAAACAGCACCTCCAGGTCCAACCCTGACATCTTCAAGGTACAAGAATGAACTCTCATCAGCAACTTTCATCTACAATAGATCACATACATATTTCCATAACTACAAACTTACACGCATTAACAACATGCTACACACACAGTACATCTCATTCATGTTTGTTCGTCTCCCCCTTGTCCGTCCTCCTCTCTTTGTTATGAGCTCTCTTTATTTTATTCTTTGATTTTATGATTAAATATTGAATATGTATCCTGCATTTTTATTCAATATTTAGTAGATTAGCATCCTTCTAGATTAGTGATTTCACTTTATTACGTATAATCCTCACCTTTATTAGCCTAGAAATGCATTTTATCATGATTTAATTATCCCATTTCAATTGATGTTTTGACTGTGTTAATTGTTGACTTTTGAATAAAAGGTTAAACATAATCTTTGATTCCTCTGATTCATTAAAGCTGTGGTTATGGTGTAGATGTCTGGTAGAATTCACTTTTCCCTGGTTTCACACTGATGAGTTTAGTCTAAAAACTTAGACATATTTCTCCTGTTAAAAGGAGTGGCACCCCGCAAATTTGAAGTAATATTAATAATCATAATTAATATTCTTAGTTCTATAACCCATTAATAATAACTCATCTCATCTTCCTACAACTTGTTTTAATTAAAAAAAGAAATTTAATCGATATCAGGGTCAATGACGAGTTCTGGAATTTATTCTATTATTCAAAGTGCCAAAATATCATGTGGTGTGCGACTGTCTGGCCTTGACTACTGTTTGATAAAAATCTTTAAAAATACTCTAAATCAATTTAAACTTATTTTCAGCCCTATTTTTGTTATGTTGAAGTCCTGTATAAGATTTCAAAGTATTTCTATTTTTATTTCCATCATAATATTCATGCAAACCTTGCCCGATGATGCCCATTTTATTAAACGAGTACAGTACCCGTCGGAAGTATCTATTCATATAGTGCGGGCATAAGTAGAGTTGTCAGTTATGGCCAAATAAGTATGTGTTTGAAGTTTGGATGTATAAAGAGGTGTACATACTCTATACTTTGTAGCAGTGGCGGATCTACCGGGGTGGCATTGGGTGGCAGATGCCACCCCACAACAAAGCCTTGCCCCCCTGCTTTCACCCCTGCTGCCACCCTATTTTCTACACACGGCACGGAACTATACGGCCGCGGTCCGCCGACCGGTAATGCCCCGCTGCCGCTTACTGACTGCTGAGCCAACGTTCTAAAACACGGCACGGAAATGCTTGTTTACATTGGCGCACGAGAGGAAAAAGGTAAAAACATTGCTGCCAATACTTACGCATTTGAAACAAAGTCGTTCCATAATGGTTCTTCAATGTGATGAATGCGACAACTATCCTGTTTATTTTCATGGACAGAAGCTGTTTTTCTGTGTGGATGTTAGTCTCCACTCCAGTAAATATTAACAGTGCCCAGCTATTGGCTCGTCTAGGGGTCAGCAACCTGCGGCTCTGAAGCCCCATGTGGCTCTTTGACTCTTTTTGTGATGGCTCCCTATAGTTTTCAAAAATGTATTAAAATAAGGAATTGTAATTTCTTACAGTGGGTATTGATGATTAATGATATTAACCTAAAATATAAGTATGAAAAAAACCATTTGTTAACCTAAAGATAAATCATATTGTGCAATAACTCAGCCACCTTCCTACTTCACCTCCGACAACATCTACAGACCATCAACTTGTCTTCCACCTGTGGCTAACCTTAAGTTTTAAATCTTTTGTAATAAAACTAAACTAACAAAAAGGCTATTCTGGAAGAAAACACAGATTGTTGCAGTGGCTCTTCTTAACTGCAAATATTGCACAGGCTCATTTTAACCATGCCATAAAACTGCATTCAGACTTCTTATACTGTGCTGTATACACTTGGCTGTCATTCAAGTGAAATTGATTGACAATGTTTTGTAATTCCTGTGAAATGAATTCAGTGCAGTAGATAAATTCTGAATATCTTCAGTGACAGTTATTGTGATGGATCATGGATTAATTTTCCTGCAATATATTGATTATCGCAATAATATCGTTATTGCGGGTAAAAAAAAATATTGCGATATATCACATCACGGGGTACCCGGCGACACACGCCCCTATAATTCAGTATGCTTTATGTACGTCTGCTATATGTTGCCACCTCTAAAAAAATTCCTGCCCCCCTCTTGCCACTACATTTCATTTTTTCTAGATCCGCCCCTGCTCTGTCTGTTTTTTTTTTTTTTACTCATTTTTGTATTTTTTTTGTTTGGTGTATTTTTCTGTAATGTCATGTGTATTTTTGTATCTTTCTTTTGTCTTTTTGTGTATAATTATTGTTTGCACATAATCCGTCACAGGTTGTTGAGAGAAAAAAAAATGGACCCGGAAGTACAACGAAAAATTAAACATTTTGCAACACCAAACTAAGTTGCAACTCTCTTTCTAAACGGCTCTGTGTGCATTCAGCATGTACATCCAAGGTGCACATTTGGTTATACAGCATGTGGTGAAAATATCAGCGTTTATAATGCCGTATCAGTGGAGAAATTTGCATTTCTCTCTTGTTAGAGACCTTGCGCTCCTCCACCTTCTGTTTGAGGATGCCCCACAGATGCTCAAAAGGGTTTAGATCTTGGGACATGCTTGGCCCGTCCATCACCTTTACCCTCAGCTTCTTTAGCAAGGCAGTGGTCGCCTTGGAGGCGTACGTGTTTGAGGTTGTTATCATGTTAGGCTACTGCCTTGCGGCCCAGTTTCAGAAGGGAAGGGATCATGCTCTACTTCAGTATGTCACAGTATACTGTATGTTGGCATTCATGGTTCCCTCAATGAACTGTAGCTCCCCAGTGCCAGAAGCACTCATACAGCCCGTACCATGACACTCCCACCACCATGCATTACTGTTGCTGAGACACACTTGTCTTTGTACTCCTCACCTGGTTGCCGACATACACGCTTGACACCATCTGAACCAAATTGGTTTATCTTCAACTCATCAGACCACAGGACATGGTTCCTGTAATTCATGTCCTTAGTCTGCTTGTCTTCAGCAAACTGTTTGCGGGCTTTCTTGTGCATCATCTTTAGTATAGGCTTTCTTCTGGGACTATAGCCATGCAGACCAATTTGATGCAGTGTGCGGCGTATGGTATGAGCACTGACTGGCTGATCCCCCGCCCCTTTAACCTCTGCAGCAATGCTGGCAGCACTAATAAGTCATATTCCCAAAGACAACCTCTGGATATGACGCTGAGCATGTGCACTCAACTTCTTTGGTCGACCATGGCGAGGCCTGTTGGAGTGGAACCTGTCCTGTTAAACCGCTATATATAACCGTGCTGCAGCTGAATTTCAGAGTGTTGGCAATCTTCTTATAGCCTAGGCCATCTTTATGTAGAGCAACAATTCTTGTTTTCAGATCCTCAGAGAGTTCGCTGCCATGAGGTGCCATGATGAACTTCCAGTGACCAGTACGAGAGAGTGTACGAGTGATAACACCAAAGTTAACACACCTGCTCCCCTTTCACATCTGAGACCTTGTAACACTAACAAGTCACATGACACCGGAAAGGGAAAATGGATAATTGGGCCCAATGTGGACATTTTCACTTAGGGGTGTACTCACTTTTTGTTGTCACTTTTGTATCTAAGTGTAATTTCTTCAGTGTTGTCTCATGAAAAGTTATAATTGAATATTTGCAGAAATAGGAGGGGTGTACTCACTTTTGTGAGATACTGTACTTTGTCGAAACTTTAGAAATATTGATTTCATTTTGCAAAAAAACTGTAATGGAAACACAGCTATTGTTTGATTAACTGTTTGACTTTTATTTACTGCAAAATTGGGGAAAGGGAGGTCAAATGTGATGCAGCTATAGTTAGTCACCATATCAAGGTTACATGTTTTAATTACGTGACTTTCAGTAAAACTTAAAAAGGTTTCATTCCTCACTTAGACGCCCATTAAATCTGTTTATTCGAAACTACGGAGCTCTTAACTCCACAGTGTTCCAATCTGTACTGTGTGTCATTCCTGGTGTAATTGGCGCTGTTGGAGAACTGAAACAGGCTAAGAAAGCTGTCACAAAGCCATGATAAGTGTTTTCACTGAGCAGTGGAAATGATGTAAATAACATTGACTCCTGAATGACAGGCGAGCCGGGGACTGTGCCAACCTCGCTGTTTCACCTCATGTTTACTCAGCAGTGGATTGAATTTGATGTTTTTACGAAGGTGATGCTGTGCATTAAACAATGAGCGCATTTTAGTTTGAAAGAGCTTGATGGATTCTCAACACTAAAGTCTTGTTCTAACCTCTGAGTCATTGTGCGTTTGTGTTGAAATTGCTGAATGAAATTGTAGCGATGGAAGCAAGAAGCAGGGATATATACGTATATACACACATACATACATACACACACACACACACACACACACAGTGGTGTGATTTTCTTACTTTTTTCGCATGTTTTCCACACTTAAATGTTTGAGATCATCAAACAAATTTAAACATTAGTCAAATATAACACAAGTAAACAAAATCCAAAGTGGTTGATCACACCATGAGTTCAATTTCTGTAGCCACACCCAGGCCTGATTACCAGTTCTCAATCTAGAAATCACTTAAATAGGACCAACATGACAAAGTGACAGACCAAAATATCCTAATATCTATAGACATCATGCTGAGATCCAAAGACATTCGGGAACAAATGAGAGAAAAAGTTGAAAATCTATCAGTCTGGAAAAGGTTATACAGCCATTTCTAAAGCTTTGGGACTCCAGTGAACCACAGTAAGCGCCATTATCCACAAATGGTGAAAACACAGAACAGTGGTGAACTTTCCCAGGAGTGGCCGACCGAGCAAAATTACCCCAAGAGCGCAGAAACGACTTGTCCAAGAGGTGACAAAAGACCTCACAACATCATCTAAAGAACTGCTGGCATCACTTGCCTCAGTTAAGGTCAGTGTTCATGACTCCACCATAAGAAAGAGACTGGGCAAAAATGGCCAGTGGGGCAGAGTTCCAAGACGAAAACCACTGCTAAGCCAAAAGAACATTAAGGCTTGTCTCATTTTTGCCAGAAAACATATTGATGATCCCCAAGACTTTTGGGAAAATGCTCTGTGGACTGACGAGACAAAAGTTGAACTTTTTGGAAGGTCTGTGTTCCATTACATCTGGCTTAAAAGTAACACCGCATTTCAGAAAAAGATCATCATACCAACAGTAAAATATGGTGGTGGCAGTGTGATGATCTGGAGCTGTTTTACTGCTTCATGACCTGGAAGACTTGTTGTGATAAATGGAAGCATGAATTCTGCTGTCTACCAAAAAATTCCGAAGGAGAATGTCAGGCCATCTGTTCGTGACCTCAAGCTGAAGTGAAGTTGGGTTCTACAGCAGGGCAATGATCCAAAACACACTAGCAAGTCCACCTCTGAATGGCTGAAGAAAAACAAAATGAAGACTTTGGAGTGGCCTAGTCAAAGTCCTGGCCTCAATCCTATTGAAATGCTGTGGCATGACCTTAAAAAGGCGGTTCATGCTCGAAAACCGTCCAATGTGCCTGAATTACAACAATTCTGCAAAGATGAGTGGGCAAAAATTCCTCCACAGCGTTGTAAAACACTCAAGTTATCGCAAACACTTGAATACAGTAGTTGCTGCTAAGCGTGGCCCAACCAGTTATTAGGTTTAGGGGGCAAACACTTTTTCACACAGGGCCATGTAGCTTTGGATTTTTTTCTTCCTCACTAATAAAACCCTTCATTTAAAAACTACATTTTGTGTTTACTTGTTATCTTTGACTAATGTTTGAATTTGTTTGATCTAAAACTTTTAAGTGTGGAAAACATGCAAAAAAGTAAGAGATCAGGAAGAGGGCAAACACTTTTTCACATCGCTGTATATCAGTCTGTTCTTACTCCCACTGCTGGGTACAGGGTTGTTTTTCTGTGTCTCTTTCGGTTTCTGTGCAAAAACCACTTTGGTCCCAGAGAATATATAAACTATTAAACCCACAGCTTGGCGACACATTCATCTCCCTGCCTGTTGGCTCCATTTGTCTCTGCCTCTGCTTTCATTTCAGTGAGCTTTCTTTTTTTTTTTTCCTTAACTGAGTTTTCACTTTCTCTCCGTGTCGTTCACCTTATTCTACCTCGTCTTTCTCTCTCCTTTCTTGCTGTTCTGCTGAATGTTCGTACGATTACACTCACCTCTGAATTGATGGCTATTCTTTTTACTACAATAGCCAGAGGTGGAAGTAATGCATTAAAAAATACTTACTTTACTGTAATTGAATTGTTTTTATGGGTACTTGTAATTTTTTGAGAATATTTCCAACTCAGTTATTTGACTTATACTTAAGCACATTTTAATAGAAGTAATTTGTTACCTTTGTAAACCCAACGTTACTGAGTAAATTATAATTTTTTTGTTCTAAAATGATCAACAGACATTGTGAAACTACAAAAAATGAAATGACCAGACAACAATTAGAGTTGTAAAGAGTACTTATGTCTCCTACTCAGGTAGAAATACTGTTACTTGATTGGAATTCTACTCAAGTACAAGTAAGTCATACATAAAATTAACTTAAGTACAAGTAAAAAGTAGCTTCATTAAGTAGTTCTCAAAGTAAAGGTTGCTAGTTACTTTCACCCCCATGTTTATTGTCAGTAATACATGTTGCTATGGTTCCCTTGCATACAGCAAACATCACATATATGAACTTTAAAAGAGACTTAACCATTGCACAAGTGGAAGTTATTCATTTATTTATTTTTTTCACAAAGGCATCTGTAAAGAATAAAAGGTTTGTTAAAATGTACAATTCTTTTGTTTAAATAAAATAACCAATTTATTTGAAAATAGGAAACATTCTCAGGCTCTAAATAGAGCTACTTTTTTATTGTGTCTGTTTTGGCTCTGTGCATTACGTTTCATTTGATTGGTCATCTATGATTTTCTGGTCATTTCATTTTTTGTAGTTTCAAAATGTTCGTTGATCATTTTAAAACAAAAATAAAAAAACAACTAGTAACAGTTATTTTATAGTTGGGTGTAGAAATGTAGCCAATTACTTTACTTCTTTTAAAACATACTTAAATACAATTAAAACTACTGATTTAGAACAATACTCAAGAAAGTACAAGTACCCATTAAAGCAACTCAATTACAATAACGTGAGTACTTGAAATCTATTACTTTCACCTCTGACAACAGTCAAATGCATCACATCAAAGCCGACCAAACAGACACAATATAAATGTATCTATACCCAAAGTTTGATCGTTTTTTTTTCTTTGGAAATAAATTCATTGGTGGTGTTTTCTTTAAAACTGAATTGTACATTTTGACAAACCTTTTATTTCATACAGATGATGATTGTGTGCCTGTGGTTGTACTGACACATTTTAGCTTATGAACTCTGTGTGTCTACAGATACATCATTGTGTTTATTACTATCTGTCTCTGAGCACAGCGGTGTGGGCTGACAGAGTGGGCGTGTCTTACTGCTACAGCAGTAACACCCATAATCAAGGCACTTTTTGAATTTCCCTCCTAGTGGCAGGTCAGCAGTAAACAGGGGTTTAGTTACTTTTTAAGTTCCAATCGTGCAAGATTTCATCTCTTCATGAGATGTTTATCGTATGCAAGGGAACCGTAGCAAGATTTATTTATGAAAAAAGAAACAGTAACTAGTAACTTTTACTTTGAGTACTAATTGTGAAAATGAGTGAAAACTTCCTTCAACTAAATTATAACAAGATGAAGGTTATTGTCTTTGGTAACAAAGAAAAGAGGACTGCTGTCAGCAAGTATCTTGAGTCTCGATCTTTAAAAGCTAAAGACCAAGTCAAAAACCTTGGTGTTCTGATTGACTCAGATCTTACATTCAGCATCAGATCAAATCTATCACAAAAACATCTTCTACCACCTAAAGAACATCTCCAGAGTGAAAGGTTTAACGACTCAGAAAGATCAGGAGAAACTGGTCCATGCTTTTATCTCCAGCAGACTGGACTATTGTAATGGTCTTCTGACAGGAATCTCCCAAAAGAGCATCAAACAGCTACAGCTGGTTCAGAACAAAGAGGTCAGAGCACATTACTTCAGTTTTAAAGTCTTTACACTGGTTCCCAGTCAGCCTCAGAATAGACTTTAAAGTTCTGCTGCTGGTGTATAAATCTGTGAATGGGTTTGGTCCAGAATACATCAGTGACATGATAGTCAGGTATGAACCCAGCAGATCTCTCAGATCTATGGACACAGGTCAGATAGTGGAGCCCAGAGTTCACAGTAAACATGGTGATGCTGCTTTTAGTTGTTATGCTGCAAAGAAGTGAAACAAACTGCAACAGAGCTGAAGTCAGCATCTAATGTGAACATTTTTAAATCAAAGTTAAAGACACTTTTATTCTCTACTGCGTATGATTGAGAGAGAGATTTTTAGTCATGTTGTTGATGTAATGTGTTTGTTAATGGTTTTACTAATGTAAATACTGATGAGTTAAAATGTTTTTGCTGCCGATTTTAATGTTCTTATTGATTTTAAGCTCTTGAATGTTTTCTGTTGCACTTTTTGATCATGTGAAGCACATTGATTTGCCTTGTTTATGAAATGCAAAAATACATTTGCCTTGCCTATTAAGTTGTGCTACTTTTTACTTGTACATGAGTGTTTTATGTATGACTTCCATCAAGAAACAGTACTTGCTGTTGTTGTTTTTAAGCTGTAATGTGTCTTTGAGTTTCTGGAAAAGCACTTTTAAATAAAACTTATTACTATTATTATTAATATTATTAATAAAAAAAAAAGTAGCAATACTTTGGTAACACTTTACAATAAGGGTTCTTAATTAACTTTAGTTAATGCATTATAATGTATTACCTAACATTAATTAATTGGGTAATGCATTAATAAGAAGTTCTAATGCACAGAGTAAACTAAAATATTATTAAGCAATAATAAAAGCTACATAATATAATTATCTTTTGGTAAACATCACTATTAATAAATTCATATATCAGTTAAACATATTAACGTCATAATAAATTACTTTGGGTGTTTTTTTAAGTAAGGAGTTACATAACATAAATAAAACTTTAATAAATGTATAAGATATATAAGCATCTCTTAACCATAGTTAATCATGAGTAATTACATTTTACTTGTATATTAATTTATGCATATACATACGGATAACAAATTACATTATGCAACTTTTGTTAATGCTTTGTTTTATCTAACTCTGTGCAGTAAACAATAATTACGGATTAATAATCCAATAACTGTTATGTCAGTGAATGTTATGTAATACATTGTAATGATTAATAACAACATTAATAATCTTATTGTAAAGTGTTAACAGTACTTCTACTTGAGTAGGATCTATCAGTGCTCTTTACACCTCTAGAAATAGCCGACTTTCTGTCTTTAGCCACGTACAAGTTTCTTTGATCTTTTGTTTGAAGTTTTAATAATCAGGAGGACTTTGTGACTGCGATGGAAATGTGTGTATTTGTGCGTGCGTGGCTCGATGGGTTCATTGTTTCCATCTGCTGCAGGGCAGACGGGCTGAGAAGAACACAGCATTTCAGTGTTTTTTAGTCGGCTTTGTAGTTTCCACCCGTATCTACTGTTCCTGTACATCAAAAGAAGTGTACCTAAAGGGCCAATTAGGACAGCATAAAAGCATTATTAGGCATATGGGAACATGGAAAAATATGTTTCGAGTTCAACTTGGGCCTTAAGCATCTCTGTGTTGTGATTGAAATGTGATAGTGTAACTTCCAACTACGGATCCTTTTAAATGTAGTTTCTACTGCACCAACCTCTTCCCTCTATCAGCCTGTGCATCATAATATTCTGTTAGTGTTTGATCACCGGCTGTTGCAGAATGCATCAACATTCAAACATTAATTTATTACATTTTGTTAAAAAAAATAAATAAATCAATACACTTTGCAAAAAAAAAACACATTTGCATATTATTCGCAGGCAAGTGCCAACGCTCAGTTCTTCAAAGATAAATAACTCATTCCAGGCAATTCATATCAGCAGACGGTTCATCCATGTGCTTTGCCTTTGGGCTTCTCCAAAACCCTGAAGCCAACAAGCCGAAGTTGGATGATAAATATCTACAGCTGGCTCTCACTGTGCATTTCCTTCTATAGGTGCAATGAGGACAGACAAGATGCACAAATCAATAAATGACAGAATGTCTCTTGTAAATGCACAGAAAGACATTTTTATTCACACTGGGATCACAACTGTTCATCTATAAGTCCTAAACATGAGCAGTACAGCTATCTAAGCTCTCCTTTGAGGAACATGATTGTGCTTATTGTAGTAGCGGAGCAAAGTTAACACATAGTGATACATCAGAGGGACTTATTTAATAGACTAGTAAATCGAAGCAATCCTAAAAGAATAGAAGTGTAAGAGTGTAATCTAAGTGATGGAGCAGAAAGAAGTAAAGCTGCCCCTGAGTTTGAACAGTAGCAAAGATCAGTGTTTCTCAACAAGGGGACGTAGCCATAGGGCAGGGGTGTGAAATTCATTTTGGCCTAATAAAAACTAATAAACAGTACATGATTATAATCATGGTATTAGCCAACCCCTTGATTTATATTTTTATATGAAACATACTTTAACAGTTGATGACTACATATGTGTAGATCTGTACTTAGAACTGTAACATGGTTCCGCAGTTTTGTGTTAAATTAGAATTGACAATTTAAATAGAATTTTCTTGGCAATTTCAATTACAAAGTCAATTGTCCAAACTCAATTGTCTAAACTCAATAACAATTTTGTTACGATTACGACAGCAACAGATTTTTAGAAATTATAATTCCGCCATAATTGTAATAAATTATCAGTTACACAATTACAATTATAATTGACCCCAATCCTGCTGCTTTACTTTTGTGTTTGCGTTGTTGTCGTGTTTTCTATGATTAAAGTCTTCAATTTTATTTTCATTTTCGCATGAATAAAATATGAATAACTGCCACAAAAAGATTGCACTACATGTAATGTTAACCATTGATGACATATGCAGATATGGTGGGAGGGGGAAAAGAGAAAACCTTCAGTAAACGTTACATCATTACTTCAAAATATACTGCAAGTGTATGGAAAACTACTGTGAGAAGTACATTTTATCCACAAAGGTACTAAACAGTGTAAATATTGCACTTTACTATTTGGTGCTAGATTTTCATTTATCATTGTGTTGTAAATAAATACATAAACCCACTCACATGCACAAACAGCATTTATCAAAGCTTTCACAATGTAATGGAACAGAGTGACAGGTAGTTTTATTGTATGAATAAATGCTTGTTCTTTACAAACTATTCACGCTGCCGGGTTTGTAATAAATTCTTAATTTTGTCTGTCGAAAAACCGCAGCAGTCTGTGATGCAATCTGTAAATGAAGAGGAAGCAGCAACTTACTTTGAAATGATTCATTCAGCCACTGCTCACTTTTAATCATTCTTTTTGATAAATTACTTTGATCTTGCCTGATCTTGACATTCACAGTTTTCTTGTTTCATCGCTGGCTCGTCGGTTACAAATTGAACCCATTTATCTGTTTGAAAAACGTCTTCAGACTTTTCAAAGGATGAGTGAGTAACAGACAGACTCACTGACCTGAGATAAGTGAGTCTCTTTCCTCTGGTCAGTGAGTCACAGACAGCTACTCTTTCAATAGCTGGATCCTTTCCCAGCAGCTCAGGCAACAAAGCAGCAAACACCCATATTCATTCCCGCAGCTAAATAATACTACTCCACTTATAGCTGCTGTACAGCATCGGACAGGGACGGGCAATTTTAGGCAAAACCAGATAGCAGCTGTTAGCGTTTAAAGGCTGATTTTAAACTTTTTCATAAGAAAAATTCACATATTGTGCCTTGACAACATGGCTCCACATGTGAAACACTGATGTAAAAAAATGCCATTAATTTTGTATTGACTCCAATTTTCTGCATTAGAGTGAAATCCAAAAATGCTGTAAAAAAACCAGTTTTTAATGTAAAATTCTGATATTTGCCAAACAATCTACAAATACTCCAAAATGTTGTACTTTTTTTTTTCAATGAAGATTGAAAATGTATACCACAAGACTTTGCAATTATATGTTTAGATTAAACCTTTTATGCTACTGTTGGCTCAATTTTTGAAAAAAATTAAAAATCCCTGTGGATTGTGTAGAAAAGTCTAAACATGTGCTCTAGCATATATTTTATCAACTGAGGAAATATTTGTAATAGATTGAATAACTTGCATGTTTTGGGGACAAAAACAGTAATAGACTTCATAATTTGCAATAGGTTGAAATACAAAACTTCTTCAGTATTGGGGTTACATTTTATGAGTACATTTTATTTGTATAGCACTTTTCACAGACAAATAGTCACAAAGTACTTCACAAAGATAAAAAGATAGATTAAAGTAAAATTATACAAAGATAAGACACATTATCTGACTGAGTGGGAAGATGTCCATAAGAAATAGAAGGGGACCAAGAACAGAGCCTTGAGGCACACCGCAGAATAAATCGACAGGCTTCGACATTTTGTAGTTGATTGACACACGACAGCTTTTGCTGGTCAGATATGAGGAAAACCATCTAAAATCTGAAGCACATATGGTTAATTTGTTGTTTATAAAATAATGCATTTTAGAGGCTTGCTGTGGTGCCACCTTTAAGATGATTGGCCAGATTTTGCTGCTGAGGCAATGGAACTGGACCTTTGTGCTAAATTTGGTCATTTCCTTAAAAGGAGAACATACTGGATAACAATAGGTCCCCTGTCCCCAATAAATGTAAAACTCAAAGGGGTAACTTCAGCACAAAGGTTTAACCCTGTAATGCACTGGGAGAACAAGCAGACTCAGTGTACTGGAGCTCGCTCTTTTATCTATCCATGTTCTTTGAAGTCAGGGTTCTGTGCAGCCCTGACATTCACTTCAATAGTTACTGTTATGCCAATTCAGCAACATCACACCAGAGGGTGTGCTGTTGTGCTGAAATATCAGTACTGGTGTGATTCGGTAGCAGGCACGAGGCTGCAGGTAGGTCAAACTGTAAAGTTAAAATGCTTTTTAAAATAAATTTTTCCCAAACCCAATCTGCTGTGATCATTAGTTATCACCCTACATTGTGTTCAAGTGCTCATTTTTCTGTGAAGTTTGTTTTTAAAGAAGTTATTTGAGGTTGAAAAATGGGATTTGACGTCATATATAATGATGATTGACAGCCACGGGTCTGCGCCATGAAACTTTTTGTCTTTTTTGAGCTACTAATACTAGTACTAAACCTTTATGATCTGATCATCTGAACAAGACGTTAGAATTTCCAGTGGGAAAGATACTTAAGTTTGTGGTGTAGCTGGGCTGCGTAACTCATCAAGGCAGTATGCTAAATGGGCGGGGCATGTTACCAGGCCTCCTCACGCCAGACCCTACTGTGCAGACTCTGGCTCCAAATTATGTCAAATTTGCAAGATGGAAGCACCCCTAAGTGCCTTATTTTGGCTTCAAGAATGTTGAGTGGGAACAGCTACAGTGCACGCCCACTGAGCTTGATGCCTATGTGCTGTGTGTGGAAGAGAATGTATGTTACAGAGCCTTTAGTGTCTTAGTCTGTTCATTTTTACAGACTAAGTCCTCACTCGGCCAGTATAAAAAGAGCAACCAGCAGCTGATCGTAGTCCTTCTTGATTTGACCACAATATAGAAAGCAACTCAGAATATACAACAGTTAACGGATGTGCATCCCACCTAAATGAAAAAAACTGTTAAAGACTAGGCACACCCGTTACTCATAGATAGAGAATAAAATATCCAGATTATTTTCAAAATACCAATGATACCACTTTGGCCCAATCCAAGAACTTTTAAAATCGTATTTCACATGTAAATATTGCACTTATACATGGTTGAATCACACATATACTGTATATATTGCACGATTATATGTGAATTAGCAGGATCTTCTGGGTCCTTGCTGTAACAGATAAGCCGCATAACCGGAGGCGGTGGGGATTGACTGCAAATTGCGCTGAAGTTTTACAACGGGGCAGATACGGATCCACTGGAAATCCAGTGTAACTGTTGTATAAGGAATAATAACATAATGAAACATCCAATTAAATGTTGATTTTTCAGGGGTTGGAAAAAATTTGTCACGGTAGTTAATGAATATTCCGAGAAAAAATAAATAAATCTGTCAAATAGCAAAGCATACTGCAGATCCTCGAGCTTGAATATAGTCAACAAGTGTTGGCTGTGTGTGTAATGTCCTGCCATAACCATAGACTTTAATACTGTTAAATGTGCCTCTCTGTAATATTTACTACTGAACACTAGTGTCCTCTTACTACTGCTTCCTCTGAGTGTATCACTAAACCATCACATCGACCATCCAATCCCAGGTAGCTGTGGCAGAACCAAGCAGAATTTATATCAAGAGAGAAAACAGCTCCCTCCTCCTGTGCAGTTTCTCTATCGATTCCCTCTGTAATCACCACATCTCCCATTTAGACGTTATTGTCTCTCTCTATTGGAGCTTCAGGTCTTCTTCTCCATCTGCTCACATTCATCCTTCCTCCTTCCACGCCCAGCCCTTGTAAATGTCCCTTCTTTTCTGTCCTTCGTCTTTTCTTCTTCCCTCCACCCTGCCAAGATGATAATGGATGAATTGCAGAGGCCGCTTTAATTATTTTACATAATGTGATGAGATCCCATATGATTCACAGCATGTGGCCACTAATGAAGACGAACAGAAGCTTCTGTTTAAGAAGGAGAAGCAGTCAAAGATATGATCATGGATTTTTCTCTGAGCACGAGTCCAAAGCAAACTGATTGATACGTTCAGTCCTGATCGATTGAGACGAGAGAACTGCAAATAATTTTCAGGCTGTTAGAGAATATCAGGCTTACACACTCAGCCTTTGCTGTCCTCCTGATATACAGTGCAAAGGAATACCGTACTGTTGCAACACCACATCAACAGGATCAGCCAATAACAAAACGTGTCTGGAAAATGTCTAGACCGGGGTTCCACACTTACTTTTGCCCAGGAGCCACATTATGTAAAGGTTGCCAAGTCAAGTGCCAAATTGTCTGTTTTTTTTTCCATTTGACTTGTAAATATTGTTATTTTTACAGATGTTGTTTCCACCATAATAGGTAATATTGCTGTCATTAGTTGAAGTAGAAGCACATGTAATATTCTAGACTCACACAAGAAAAAAAAATGCACTCTTAAAACAAAATACGTCCAACATCGGCATTTTAATAATTTAAGGGGGCAGTCGGATCAACAACACAGATCGTGCTCAGTGCTGTGGTGGTCTAGTGCAGCCATTCACAACTGGTGGGTCGGTACCCAAAAGTGGGTCTCGGAACTGTACTGGGTGGGTCATGAACAGCTGCTCAAAAATAAATAAACACTTAATGTCTCTCATGTTGGACTTATCTTCTTATAGATTTTAAGCTGTTGAACATTGAGTTGTCTTGTGTATGATATGCGCTATACAAATAAATTAGCTTTGCCTATTTTTGAAAAATGTAATTTTGTTGGTTGAATTCTAAAAAATAAAATGGGTCACAATTTAATGACTGCGGCAAAATGTGGGTCCCAGGGTGAAACCAGTTGAGAACCCCTGGTTTACTGCGGGCTTGTAATTGGAGGTTCACTGGTTTGAATCCCACCTGGGCCATTAAGGAGGATGTTGAGCAAGTCTCTTCACCCAACAGCTCCCCAGGCTGCTACCTCTTTGGTAAAATGGGGAAAATGCAGAGCAATATTTTCACTATTAATAAAGGATACATCATTATCATGATTTATACGTGGGAAAATTGTCAAGTATACGGTGTGCGACAAAGTCATACTTTTGACTTAGTCCTAGTAGCATGATAAAACAATTTGATTTAAATAGGAAATGTAGTACCCAACAATAATTTTGATATATGACATGTATGGTCAAATGTTTGTAGTATCAGAGAAAAATGGAAGGAAAAAAGCCAACATTTCCTCGCATCTGCTGCCGTCCACGCAGCTTTGGCTTTTTCCATAATGTACATAGTAGAGGGAACTCCACTTCAGTGTTCTGCTAATTGGAGTTTAGTGGTCTAGACCTTACTTTAAACATACATAGTGACACTTGTGAGGTATATCCCAAGAAGTTACAAAAGTAGAAGAAAATGTAAAATAAATTAATGAATTATTAAAAAAAGATCAATAGAGGGTTTTCACTTTCTGGGCAGTAACTCGGATGCGCGGCCATGCTGGGGGTAAGCGGCTGTTGACACTACGCGTTGGAGGCTCACAGAAGTGTACTCTGTGATGGATAAATCACCTCCTCAAATGCGTTTTAAATGCAAAGGCATACAGGAAAGACTTGGTCCGCAGGGAAGGGCACGATATTTGGAAAAAATACGGTTTATTGGTGGTGCAGATCCATACAAGTCAGCCCCTTTGGATCTTGGATCATTGACGACCCGGAGAGTCTTCCGTTTATTATGTATCATGATATCGTTAACTACCTGGATTTCACCAAGCCCTACACAGCGGAAGACCTTAAATCTTACAGAAGTTTGGAGGTCGGCCGCAGCTGCAGAGGCTTGCGTTTGCAAAGGATATTCTGTATATCAGCAGATAACTCAGTCAGTTCTAATAATTTCACAGTGAACCTGCAGCATAGTTACTTTAAAATAGTATATGACCACCAGGCAATCTTAGATTTAGGCAAATCAAACAGTTATAGTTCGTTAGATGACACTACTCTGGACCTAGAGCCTCAGACTGCTATGCCGGCTACATCCTAGGAAGCAACGGAGCTTTGTACCAGCGGTGTCCGCCAGCGGAGGAGACGTAAGCCGTGTGAGCAGGAGCGGGGCTAGCAACCAAGCTAATAGCTATTCCTCAGAGAACGCCGCTTCCTACCATCCTGGGTTCTAATGTCCGCTCCCTGGAGAACAAACTGGACTACCTGAAGCTGGATTTAAATGCAAGATGGGAGATGAGGGCGGTGGTGTTTGCATATACACCAATAACAACTGGTGCAGCAACGGTGAGCTAGTCTCATGTCACTGTTCTCCTGATGTAGAACTTCTGACTATAAAATGCAGACATTGTTCTCCCTGATCTGTTATAACTTCTGGAAGTCTATAAAACCACGTTTTTCACAGTCTAACTGATTAGTACATCTAAACACGACAATAGTTTACAATTTCCTCTCAAAATTCGGGATTTGCTCGTTTGTGTGCTGTTTGTAAGCCAGCTGCTTATCTCCAAAATGGCGACTTCCGGGTTGATGACACGGTGAATGACGTGCCGTGAAAACTCTCTATGAAGGTGATTGCATGATTCTTTGACCCCTCAAATGAAAGTAAGCTGCAGTGAGTAACACAGGAGTGCTCTATAGTTCGCTGGGACCTTACACCTAACAAAGGGCAACTGGTAAAGGCCGGTTGCTGATTGTAATTGCAATTGTAATTGAGAAGCCTGAAGTGCATCCCATTCTTTGATGAGCACATTTTATACAGCTTCAAATTTGAATCTGATTCTGCTGTTTCTCCTCCCCTCATGCGAGATTCCCTTTTTTCTTCCATATTCTCTTTGTTCTGACGTCTCCTTCTCTGAATAGAATAGTTTTCTGGATGTCCCACTTGCTGTGCTCTGCCTTTTTAGTCTTGCACTACCACTCGCCCACTCTCTTGGCTCTTGTTTTCCTTTCATTCTCACCCAGAAACACACTCTAATCTCCCCCTGGAAGCGTTTCTGATGCGTTTCCTCCTCCTCTCGGCTCTTTTTCACTCTTCTTTACCAAATATGCTTTTTTGCCTCCTTGTAGTTACATACACCACAAAAACAGTGATCCACGAGATAGCCTGAAATTTACTTATTTCCTATTTATATTCTAATTCTGTTTCTTCTTCTTCTAAAAAAACAAAAAAAAACAAAAAACATTTCACTTAGAGGTTTGAAGGTGAACACTAGGCTGTTCTGTAGCTGAGTGCTACGCTAGCTCATGTTAGCTCATGCTAGCTCTACTTCTTTCTCTTTCCCTCTGCTATGAGACCGTAAATTATTATTAAATAATAATAAAAAAAGGCCTTGCATTTGGTGTTTGTCACTATCAGTTACTTAGTTACATTGATTTAGTTAAATTGTCATAGTTACTTATAGTTATAGTGACAGTTACTTAGTTACATTGTTACAATTACATAGTTAGCTATAGTTACATAGTTATGATTACATAGTTACAGTTACTCAGTCACATTGTTAGTTAGTTATTTAGTTACATAGTTAGTTATTCAAATAGTTACAGTTAGGTAGTTAATTAGCTAAATAATTAGTTACAGTCACATGGCTACAGTTACATAGTTACAGTTACTTAATCACATAGTTACATAGTTAGTTACTCACTTGCAGTTACTTAAATACAGTTACTTAGTTATAGTTACGTAGTTAATTAGTTACAGTTGCTTAGTCACAGTTAGATAGTTTGTTACTTACGTTCAGTTACTTAGTTACAGTTACAAAGTTAGTTACATAGTCACAGAGTTAGTTACTTACATGCTGTTAGTTAAAGTCGTATAGTCTCAAAGGGAAATGCTGGGTCCTGATTGGTGGATGACATCAGGTTTTTTATTTTTCCAGTTGCCAAATAGGGGGTGTGCTTAAACTATGCGTCCTCACTTGCATTTTCTTCAGGAAATGCTAAATATTCTAGTGTTTATATATTTTTGTATTTATTCCAAGAGTTTGACTGCACTATTGGTGCACCCAGTTTAGCACTAAGCTCATTTCAATAAATAGCCACAACATTTTAAACGGGATACTCACAAAACATCATCTCCTTCTGTCTTTCCTTGTATGTGTATGGCAGGAAACGCTCATACTCCATGGCGCCGCACGCGGTTTGGATGCCTCCCGAGTCCACTGAGTCCATCTCATTCAATCATCTGCCAAATATATGTGTGTGTGTGTGTGTGTGTGTGCGCGTGCGTGTGGAAATCTGTGCTTTTTGCATGTGTGCCACCATAGTGGAAGCACCGCTCCCCACTGCTGTCCGTTCTGTCTCTCTGGTTGTTGTGTGGACAGAGAAACACATCGATGTTTTGTCACACACATTTATCACACAAGTGGATTAGAGCTTTTTATTTTTCACACACAATCCTCTCAGCAAAGTTTCCCAGATGGCTTCATTGGAACAGAGCTTCGTTCATTATTTACCCTCAACTAACAAAAAAAATGGCCCATATTCGGAGCAGTGTGCACATTTACACATTATTATGAACGACTGGCTTAGCTCACAGCGTGAGGATGTTCTGTTCTCAAAAGGAACAAGTGAAAACTTCACTCCAAAGCGTCATTAGTGGAAACACTCGCTCGTCTCAAGAGTCGTAATTGCATCTGTTGCACAGCTTGATAATCCTTATTTTTTACTCTCTTTTAGTCTCTAAAGTATCAAAGTATTTTCAATATCTACAGGAGGAAGTATTCAAGTCTGAGCCTCCAATACTTTTTACTTTCAGGGTTGTAATCAGAACATAACAAACCACACATGTAAAGATTAATGATGGATAATGGAAAATGATATTAAGTTTAGACAAAGCAGTGCTGGTATAAAGGGCTTTTGTGCACTAATCATAGGCAGTATCGGTGAATGAGCCATCTAATCTCAACTCAAAATATGTATTATAATAAATTTCTTCTTGTATGCAATTACTGCAAATGGGATCGAGTCAAGCTCAGTACAAACGTCCAGGCCAAGTTTTTTATTCGTGTATCCGGCTCCTTTGAAATTACACCATTATTATAATTAATTTAATAAATAAGTCCCGCACTCCCAAGTTCAACAGAAAAGAGGATGTGATGAGAAAGGGCGACACATCAAATCTTGCCCCAAGTACAGGTACATCAAGAATATCATGAATAAAGTTCAATATTTTGTGTCACTTATTTCAGAAGTTAAAACCCTCTATTGTATAGACTCCGAACACATAGAACAAAATATTTCAAGGCTTTATTTCTTGAAGTTTTGATGATTAAGGCTTACAGGAAATGCAAACGCAAAATTCAGTGACTTTATTAAAAGTCAGAAGTAGTTATTGGGAAAGCTTAAAGAATAAGTAAAGAAAAGAAAACATGTAGTGAAAGTACAAAGACATTCCACCAGAAATATGAACAAACACGTTTTAAAAAGCCTGAACTCCCCGTTTCCTCCTTTTAGATTTTCAAAATAAGTTCACCCTACGCACTCGCACAGAAGAGACCAGATTATATTTTCACTCGCACACCCTTAAAAAATACTTGCATATGCGCCCAATTTGGTCGCAGTCTCAAGCCCTTTATATATATATGTGTATATATGTATATATGTATGTGTATATATGTATATATATATATGTATATATGTATATATATATATACTGTACACATTATTGTGGTGTAGGACTCACAGATCAACAAATCGAATAAATATAGTATTTGCTCAAAAACCAAGATGTAAAAGATTGATATTGGCTCTCAAAAGTTTGTTTTGAGCTACTCTGAAAATGTCTTGCACATTGCATTGTGGGATGTGGAGTCCCATAGATGGATGGATAAGTGTTTCTACT